>NW_005054725.1:47687-48393 GCF_000277835.1 Geospiza fortis | reverse complement strand
GAGGTGGCGCCTCTGCTTTTTGTCACCGCCACCGCCAATTTGTCACCAGAGCCCCGAACAGGGGGTGGCCTGCATCCTATGGTGGGGGGCGAGGGACAACAGCATTTTTGGGGTCTCCCTCACCACTGTCACCCCCCTGAGGACGCTGTGCGACTCTGTACCCCCGCACCCTCCCCTCACCTCCTCCTTCACCTCTGCCCCAGGAGGTGATGCCGCTGCTCCCACTGGGGACACACCGGTGACACTGGGGGGACACCGTGGGTCACCCCTCAAAGGGACTGCAGGGTCACAGTGGCTCCTGGAGTGACAGCTGGGGGTCCTACAATGCTGTGGTGACAATTTGGGGGGTAGGTGCTCATTTGGGGTCTCCAGGGTGGGTCCCAAAATCCCCTCCCGTCGCCACAAAGTCATCCCCCAGCCCGTGCCTCAGTTTCCCCCTTGCTCTTCAGGGGCCACCTGGAGACGATGTTTTGGAATGGGGTTTATTTTGGGGGATTTTGGGCTGGGGCTACTGGAATGGGCTGATGGGACAGTGGGATGGGCCAGGCTGTGGCCAGGCTGGTGGTCATCTGGGCTGGGGGCTGGCCAGGCTGGGGGCAGCAGGGCCAGGGGCTGTCCAGACCAGTGTCCTGCTGGGATCCATGGCTCTGGTGTCCATCTGGACCAGGGTCCATCCAGAGTGGGATCCATGGCTCTGGTGTCCATC
>NW_005054725.1:43308-47292 GCF_000277835.1 Geospiza fortis | reverse complement strand
AAGGGGGTTTAGGGGTGGGGATGGGGTTGGAGGGCAGGATGCACCCAAAACTTCACCAAAGTCAAAGGGGAGGACGCTCAAAACTGGGGGGGGAAGGATGGAAAAGAGGAAAAGGAGCCAAAAATGGGGAAAAGGACCCCAAAGAGGGGAAGAGTGACCCAAAACGGGGGGAGGACCCAAAATACAGGGAAAGGATCCACAATGGGGAGAAGGGACACTAACCAGGGGAGAAAGGACCCAAAATAAGGGGGAAGGGGGAAAGGATCCAAAATGGGGGGGAGGACCCAAAATCAGAGGACAAAGTGTGTCGTGGGATGTCATGGGGTGTCATGGGGTGTCACAGGGTGTCCCTACCTGTGCTGGGTGCAGATGCTCAGCACCAGGAGCAGCCACAGGAACATCCTGAGGGACACGGCGACACCTCGAGGACATGAGGTCACCTTGTGGGAAAGGGGTTGAGACCTCATGGACTTTGGCCCCGCCAGGGGTGGGGGACAGGGACAGCAGGGGAGGGACAGGGACACACAGAGCGGTGACAGGGAGCCATGGTTGGGGATGGGGGCAAACAGAGGGGGAGGGACACGATGCCACCAGGACACACATCAGGGGACAATGCTGCCACACCTCTGGGAATGCTGCCACCAGGACACCTCTGGTGACACCCAGTGCAGGGCAACGTGCCCCCGTGGGTGACTCTGACCCTTGCCCTGTCCCCAGGGGCGATTGGGGTCCCCTGAGCGCAGTGGCCCTGGGACACCCTGGTGCCTGTCACTCGCTTCCAGGCCACTTGTCACCAGCTGAACAAGTCACCCGTCCTGCCCTGCTGGATGCTGACATTCGGATGGGACACTGCAGTGGTGACAGTGGGGACGTGGTGGCAGGAACTGCATTGGGCAGCGCTTGGCCATGGCCAAGATGAAGGTGCTGGTGGCACTGTGGTGGCATTGATGATGTCCCAGTTCATGTCCCCATCCATATCCCCTCATGTCCCCAGCCAGGGCTGTGTCCCATGTGCCCCCACATGTCCCCATCCATGTCTGTGCTCCCCACGTCCCCATCCATGGCCATGTCTCCATCCATGGATCTGTCCCCCATATCCATTGTCCCTCACATGTCCCCATCCATGGCCAGGTTCCCATATCTCCCCATCCATGCCCTACTTCAACGCCTTTATTTTTACCCTGATTTCAAGCCTTTCAAAGGCGATGCACAGACAGAAGACTCTTCCACTAATTCAAGATAAAAAGTTGTTTGTTTATTACAACGCCAGGCACAAGTGGAATAATTTCCAAGGGCATGTGCACTCCCCAGAGAGTCCAGACCTCCCCTTTGTCCCCTAACTTGTTGCATATGCATTAAGTTTCACAATAGGTTCACATCTATTCACTTAGTAGTTTCGCGTTACAATTAGTTCTCTGGTTGTCCCTCCTTCTCCTGCAGCCTCCGTTTTGGTTTCCTTCTTGATTCAAGGTCCAAGTGGCCTCTCTTATCTTCCTCTAACTTGGAAATTCACATTCCTTTCATCTTGTTTGAGGCAGTTTTGTGAGCTACAAGCACAGCAAATTAATAGACTCTGCAGACTAAATAATTCAAGGCAGCACAATTCACCAAAATCTGAGATAGATTTCTAACCCAAGTTAATTCCTAACCCCATGTCTCAAAGGGATCAACAGAAACCTTTTCATTTCAAGGCCAAAACAAAAGGATTTACGTGTCCCTGCCAGCAGAGCATCTACGTGCTTCAATGGAAGGGAAGAACCTTTTTTGGAGAGGTTTCCACCTCACTGGATCCAAAATCGGGGGTTTGCCCCAGTCTCTCCGCATTTAGCTGTGGAAGGTCCCCATGGGTCCAAGAGAATTAAAATGATGGATTTATGTTGGAGAAGACCTCCAAGGCCATCCAGTGTTGCTTGATGGCACCAGAAGATGCAAAAAGGGAGATTTTTCTGGGGTCAGAAGTTGACAAATCTGCTCTCCACAATGGATTTCTGGTGTTGGTCTGTGGATGTGTGCAGGTGCCCATGGAGAGCCAGGAGGATGTGGAGCCCCCAGCCAGGTGTCTTCCCAACACGGATCACTGGCACCACAGATCACCGGGGCTCTGCCCACCGGCGCTCTCTGGGGATCATCCAGTGTGGATCCCATGGGGGATGGAGCTGGAGGAGCACATGAAACTCTCCCTGCATGCGGGGCACGCGCAGGGCTTCCCTTAGTGCTGGCTCCGTTGGTGTATTCTCAAGTTACCGCTCTGTGAGAAGCTCTTCCCACACTCAGGACACTCGTAGGGCCTCTCCCCGGTGTGGGTGCGCCGGTGCTTGACGAGGGTGCAGTTGCGCTGGAAGCCCTTCCCGCAGTCGGAGCAGCGGAAGGGCCTCTCGTCTGTGTGAGTGCGCTGGTGCAGGAGGAGACCAGAGCTGGTGATAAACCTCTTCCTGCATTGATCACACTCATAGGCCCTCTCCCCGGTGTGGATCCTCCGGTGGACGACGAGGGTGCAGTTGCGCTTGAAGCCCTTCCCGCAGTCGGGGCAGCGGAAGGGCCTCTCCTCTGTGTGAATGGTCTGATGTCTGAGGAGACCGGAGCTCTTCAGAAACCTCTTCCTGCACTTACCACACTCATAGGGCCTCTCCACCGTGTGTGTCTTCTGGTGTGTGACCAGGGCAGCATGCTTGCAGAAGCTCTTCCCACACTCAGGACACTCATAGGGACCTTCCCCCATGTGGGTCCTCTGGTGTTTGACCAGGTCAACACGCTCGCAGAAGCTCTTCCCACACTCGGGGCACTTGTAGGGCTGTTGCCCTGTGTTTTTCCTCTGGTGTCTGCTCAGTTCATAGCTCCTTCTGAAGCTCTTCCCACACTGCCCACACTCGTAGGGCCTCTCGCCCGAGTGGATTACCATGTGGACGATCAGGCTGGAGCTATGGCTGAAGCTCTTCCCACACATCCCACACTTGTAGGGCCTCTCCCCTGTATGGCTCCTCTGGTGTTTGATCAGGTCAGCACGGTTGCAGAAGCTCTTCCCACACTGGGGACACTCATGGGGCCGTTCTCCAGTGTGGATTCTGCAGTGGCGGATCAGGTGTGACCTCTGGCTGAAGCTCTTCCCACAGTCTGAGCACTTGTGGGGCTTCTCCCCATCCTGAAGCTGCTCAAGGACCCCCAGCTCTGAGTTCCGGACGCCTCCCTGACCCAGGGTTGGTCTTTCCTCCTCAGATCCCCGTGATCTGCGTTTGCAGCCCCTCCTCGTGAGGGATCTCCAGGACTTTTCCTCCCCGTTGGGTTCCTGCGCTGTGGAGCCGCTCAAAACGGCCTCTGCCACCAGGTTCTGCTGTGGGGATTTGCCCTCCCTGCTCTCCATGCTCAGCTCCTGCTCTGGGGGAGGAAGGACAAGGAGAGGATGGGATTTGCCTCCGTGCCACAGGGCAGGGCAAGGAGATCCCCCCAGTGCGTCCCCAGCAGGACAGCTGAGCTGATTGGGTTTGAGGGTGCCGCTGCCCGAGTGCAGCTGGAGAAGCCAGCGCCCCTTTCAGCCTCGGGGGGCCCGGAGCCCGCTCATCCGCAGCCTCCCCCACCCCTCCAGGCAGCCGCTTTGTCCCCGGCTCCGGGATCGCCCCTCTGCGCTCTCCCCGCTCCGGGGCTCCCGCGTTCCCCCCCGGCTCTCCCGGGGATGCCCCAGCCCGAGATCGCCCCTGTGCCCGCCGGTACCGGGCGATCGCCACGTGCGACCCCCCAAGATCCCTGCAGGGGCATTTCCGGCCCAGCTTTGGCGTCCTGCAAGATCCAAACATCCCCTGCCTCGCAAAAAAAAAAAACCTCCCAGAGGCCCCCCCGATGGATTTGGGGCGAGCTCCCCCATCCCGCTCACCTGCGGGTTCCGGCGGAGAGGGGGCGATGCTGGCGGAACAGGAGGAGCGGCGGCCTGAGCGGGGAAACCGCGGGGTCTTGGTGCTGCTCCTCCTCCTCTCCCTCCTCTTCCTCCCGCTC
>NW_005054725.1:40601-42793 GCF_000277835.1 Geospiza fortis | reverse complement strand
CAGCGTGGGGGAGGCTCTGGGGCACAGCGGCTGCTGGCAGGAGGGGCTGCTGCGGCCAGCTGGGGGCCTCTGAGAAATGCCCAAAGCCTTGTGCTCTCTGCAGCTGGCCAAGGAGAGCAGCAGCGCTGAACGGTTCGTGTGGCACAGGCAGCCCGAGCTGTGCGGCCCTCAGGGCCCCGCGCGAGAGGCGGCCTCAGGAATGGGACCGGGACAGGACCGGGAATGGGGACACGGCCAGGAATGGGGACAGGGACGGGGAATAGAACCAGGAATGAGACTGGAAATAGGAGACAGGGACAGGGACCAGAACAAGGACGGGGATATTGGGACTGCAACTGGAAATGGGAACAGGGACAGGAATGGGGACAGGGACTGGGATGTGATTGAGAAAATGGGAGAGGGACCTGGAATGGGACTGGGGATGAGACTATTGGAATGGGACAGGGAATATGGAAACAGGAACCAGAGAGAGAATATGGGACGGGGATTAGGAAGATGGGATTGGGATTGGGAACAGGAATACAGGAGTGAGAGTGGGAATGGAAATATGGGAGTGAGACAGGGAATACAGAAATGGAAATGCGAGACCAGTAGTAGGATCGGGAATACGGGAACAGGACGGAGATTATGGGATTTGGAATATGGGAACGGCAATGTAAGGTTGACCCAGGGCCTTTGTGGGGTCTGGTTCGGCAGCTCTGGAGCCCCGGGCCTCACTATCTCACAAGGACTAAAGTAAAGGACGGGAGGTGCTCTTCTCCTCGGGACCAAAAATGCCACCTTAATTGTGGAATCACTCCAGGGAGGTCCAAGAGGGGAAAAGCAATCAAGTGCGTGATCGCGGCTGATTTTAAACCCAGGGAAAGGGGGGCGGAGGAGAGAGGCCACGGCCAATGGGATACAACTGATGGGAGGGCCGAGGGGAGGAGTAACCCAGGGCAAGACCAGCACCGGGGCTTTGGGGGAGAGCGCTGTGTGCGGGACAAACCATGTGATACAACAGAAACTATTCGCTGCAAAATAACAAGACCACCCAGTGCAGAACAATAACTAAAGAAACAACTTAGTGCAATACAACCAGACAGACAGTACAGGACAGGGACAGGGAATGAGACTGGGGATGGGATTCAGACTGGGATGGAAGCAGAATGGGCCCAAGAGTGGGGTGACATGGGAATGGGCAGAGGAAAGCAGGGTGACAGCAGGAGAGGGGGATCCTGCACAGGGAACACCGGGAACCAGGATGGGGGAGATGGGAACAGTCCCAGGGCAGGGGGGCCTTGATCAGCTGCCCCAGAACCGCAACCAGGGCCTCCAGCACAGCTGGAGCCACTCAGCCTGGGGTGCCCAAAGCCCTGAGCAACCCCCAAATCCCTCCCAGGAACCCTGAAATCCCTTGGACCCAGCATCCCCCACATCCCCTGGAAGATCTCCCCATGTTCCCATCAATGTCTTTATTTTTTTACTCCAGTTTTGGGTGTTTTGAAGGGACAAAGAGAAATGAAAAGAAAACCCAGGCCATGGGGACCCGGGAGGATGTGGAGCCCGCAGGCAGGTGCCTTCCCAACACGGATCACTGGGCTCTGCCCACCGGGGTCACTGGGGAGCATCCAGTGTGGATCCTCCCATGGGGCTTGGAGCTGGAGCAGCACATGAAGCTCTTCCCGCACTCAGGGCACTCTCAGGGCTTCTCTTAGTGGTGGCTCTGTTTGTGTTGGGTCAAGCTACAGCTCTGCCTGAAGGTCTTCCCACACTGGGGACACTGGTGTGCTGGTGCTCGAGGAGATCCGAACGGCTCCGAGCCTTTTTCCCACACTCGGAACACTCGTAGGGCTGTTCCCCTGGTGTGGGCCTTCTGGTGGGAGGTCAGAGTGGATCGAACACTGAAGCTCTTCCCACATTCCAAGCACGTGTGGGGCCGTTCTGTGGTGTGCACCCGCTGGTGGTAGAGGTGGGAGCTGTGCCTGTACCTGTTGCCACATTCCATACACTCCCAGCGCCGCTCCCCCGTGTGCACCCAAAGGTGGGTGAGGAGATTGAAGCTCTGGCTGAAGCTCTTCCCACACTACAAGCACTTGTGGGGCTTCTCCTCATCATGAAGTTGCTCCCAGCTCTGAGCTCCGGCCGCCTCCCCGGCCCAGGGTGGGTCTTTCCTCCTCAGATCCCCGTGATCTGTGTCTGCAGCCTCTCCT
>NW_005054725.1:39219-40504 GCF_000277835.1 Geospiza fortis | reverse complement strand
GGGGCCGTGCTGGGCTGGGAGATGGAGCAGGAGAGAGGGGGAAAGGGGCAGTGACTTCCTCCTCACCTGCCTGGGGCTCCCGGGCCATCTTCCTCTTCCTTGCAGCCTCCTTCTCCTCCATCGGGCCAAGGTTTGGGAATCCCCTCCCATCTCCCCATAGCACTGCCCAGGGGAGGTCTGTGGACAGGAACATCCACAGCTGGGAGCAGCTCGGGCACTTCATCACTGTTTTAGGCCCTTCCATCCCTTTGGGCTCTTCCCAGAGGCCTGCAGATGTTGGAGAGGGGACTGCAGAGAGGGATGAGGGATGCCAAGAGTGGGGTTTTGGGCACAGGAGGAGGGGCTGGGTGAGCCACTTGCTGGGGTGTCCATCTGGAGGCCCCCCTGGTGGTCCCAGGGCCCCAGGCTGCAGAGCTCTCACCACCTCCTACTCGGGTGGTGGCTCTGGTGGCACCTCTGTTCCTTGGGCTCTTCCTGCAGCCAGAGAACTTGCAGGGACCCTCCTCTGGCTGGGTCCTCCAGGTGTTCCATGAGCTTTGCTCCGTGAGCTCCTACTGGAAGTGAGTGGGCTCTCCTGGATCATACTAAGATCATACTGGCAGTGACTGGGCTCTGGGAAGCACAGGATGGTGAGGAGCAGGAGGACAACTCCCATCCCAGCCCCACAAACAACCCCTATTCCTGTGGATCCCCCCAGCCCCTGGCTCCCCCAGCTCAGCCCTGCTCTGCCTGGTCTGGACGTGCAGCAGCTCCAGGTCAGTGGGGGATGTGCTGGGTGCACTCACCTGCCTGGCTCTGGGACTCCCAATATTCTGGCTCAAATCTGCCCCTGCTCAAAGGGGGTCCCAGCCAGGTGCATGCAAAGGTGGGTGAGGAGGCTGGAGCACTGACTGAAGCTCTTCCCACACTCCAAGCACTTGTAGGGCTTCTCCCTGCCATGAAGGTGCTCAGGAACCACCAGCCCCAAGCTGCATCTGGATCTCTGGCTGCTTTCCCAGCACAGGGTGGGTCTTTCCTCCTCACGGCTCCCTGGGCTGGGTTTGCAGCCCTCTTCATGTGGGATCTCCGGGCCTTTTTGTCCCCATTGAATTCCTGCACTGTCAAGCCTCTCAGAACAGCCTCTTCCACGAGGTTCTGCTGTGGGGATTTGTCCTCCCTGCTCTCCATCCTCAGCTCCTTGTATGGGGGAGGAAGGACAAGGGGAGAAAGGAACAAGAAAAAGGAAGGAAAAAACCCAGGAAGACAGAAGGAAGGAAGTGGAGAAGGAGAGAATGAGATTTATTTT
>NW_005054725.1:38414-39183 GCF_000277835.1 Geospiza fortis | reverse complement strand
AACAGATTTCTCCAGTCCACTCCTGGCAGGACGGTGTTGGCAGCAGGGCTGTCCTGCAGCCAGGAGCCGTGCTGGGCTGGGAGATGGAGCAGGAGAGAGGGGCACTGACTTCTTCCTCACCTGCCTGGGGCTGCCAGGGCATCTTCATCTTCCTCATGGTCTCCTCCTCCATCTGGTCAAACTTTGGGAACTGAAATTCCTTTTTTGGGGGAAAAACAAGGTGTGACTCTGTTGGCTTGGGTGTTCCTCCTGCCCAATTCCATCTCCAGAAGTCACTGGGTGTCTGGTGTCCATTAAAGCCTCCAGACCACCAAGGGTCAGCCACCCTCATAAAAACCCAAACCACCAAGATTCACCAAACAACCATTCACCCAGGAGTTCCCTCGCTCTGGTCTCTCCACTTTGGGGTTCAGGGGTCCCTCCTGTCTGGCCTTCTGCAGCTCCAGTGTGTATTGGTATCCCCTGTCTCTAGGCTGCAGGGCTCCTGGCAACCCCAGAGCTTCCCTTCCCTGGGCTCCCCAGGTGGGTGTCAGAGGGGCTCCAGGGGTCCCAGCTGTGCGGGGTCCCCGTTTCAGGGCCCCGGGGTACCCAAGGGTCTCCCTTGTCCGTGGTCCCAACATCTCCAGGCTGCCGGGGTTCCCCCTATCCGGGCTCCACGTTCCGGGCTCCCGGGGTTCCCCTTATCGGGGTGTCCGACCCCGCAGGCCGCAGAGGCTCCCCCAGCTCCGGTGCCGCCCCTTCTGCTCTCCCAGTCCGAGCCCGCCGGTCT
>NW_005054725.1:32375-38213 GCF_000277835.1 Geospiza fortis | reverse complement strand
CCTCCCTGCCCCCAAGATCCTGGGGGCTTCCCCGCTGTTGCAGGTGGGATTTGGACCAGGGAGGCTCTGCGGCCCCCCCTGGGCTGTGCCCCCTCCCCGCCCGTGCCGGCCCCGGTGAATCGGTAAAACCAAAAATCGTGGGCAAAGACTCTGTAACTCGTCAAAGTTAGGAAGTGGTGTGTTTCTTACACCGGCGGGTGGCACGGGCAGGGTCGTCCTTGAAATGTGTGACTGCACCACACAAGGACTTTTGCCTTCTACTTATTTCCCAAAAATAATACATATGCATAACCCCAGCACCTCCCATCCCCGCTTTTGCGAAATACAAAGCTGTGTTTCGTGTCAGGTACGTACAGGCAACGTGTGTGTTTGTGATTGTGATGTGTGTGGAAACCGACCATGGGACAGTTAGAAAGATGAATTCTCATAAATAACTGAGGAAGCAAAGCATGGAAGAAGGCCTTTGAACCTATCCTTTGTTCGCAATTCACCTTTATAAGTCTTAATTTGATTTAGGAGCATTTGAATTAAAGCTTTAAGGATGTTGCTTTTTGACAGGAACTTTCTGCTTGCAGCTAAGCCTGAAAGAGTTTTGCAATAATAACCTTTTGAAGTATAATTTTAGAATATTGCTTGTAGTAAGGATCTTTGAAACTACAGCTTTAGAATACATAAAAAGGAAACATGCTTATCTCACGCCTTAACAAAACAGTGAAAAGCAGCTTGAGAAAGGAAGATGAACATCAACTCAATGATGAATAGTTTCGACCAAGGGAAGCTGGACATCACTGTTATGAGATTTATAGTCCTTGCAATTAAAAGGTGGACCCACATCTGGAGAACTGGAACCCCATCAGCTGGGATACTTCTTTCGGAAGCCGAACCACCATCATCTGGGGATACTCCTTTCTGGGATACATCCTGAGAAAAACTAAATCACAATAGTGTATAGAATTGTGACATAAAAATTGGGACTAGAAACTGCTGAGAAAGCTTCTGAGTACCCCTATAAATACCTGTAAGCCTCAACTGTCGGTGTGCAGTTGGGGGGAAAACTTCCCCCATTGTACCCAGCGCTGTATTGCTCACACTTTACCATATTAATGAATAAATTGATTGCTGCTTGAATATTGACCTAGTCAAGCTTCTCATTTATAACACTTTGTATCAAAATGAGGTTATTAGTCCTTCATGAGTGCACAGTTCTTCTCTTAAATTGGGTCGGTGGTCTTGAATTGGGTCAGTGGTCCCAGGGAAGAAGACAGGAAGGTCTTGGTCAGGTCTCTGTGACCCTCTGGCAGGAGCCAAGGCCCCCTGCTTCCCGATGGATTGACACAGAGTCCGGGTGCTGGGCATTGTTCTACTGGTTTCAGTATGTTCCTATAATGGTTCACTTGCTCCACTTCCTTCAACAAATGAGCTCATCATAGAACAATTAGCTTTAGCTTAAGCATCTAATAATCATTAACCTATAGTTGGTTTATCTAACTTCAATATGAATTGGTTCTAACTCTCAGCTAAAATCTTAAATTTTTAAATCAGGATTCACCGGTGCTGATGTTTGGCCCAGGCTCTCTCGCTATGGAATCTTTGTTATCTCTGCTTCCAAGTGCAAAACCAGCTCCTGCTGAGACAATCCTATCTCTGAGTGAAGGCTTCCCACCTGTTAGAGATACGTATTATAATATTGGCTTTTTGCAAATAAAAGAATGGATTTTATATGTGCAATGTTAAAGTAACTTTGTTATACAGTTTTTATTTCTGTTGTTAATTAAGCTTAGACATAGAAGTGAAATAGCTGTGCTTGTGTTAAAATGCCTGCTTGGATGGGACAACATCCAATGAACACAGGATGAGGACACCTGCTACAGGTATGTCAAATATCAGCACTCACTGTATGAAGACAGTGTGGACCAAGACCCAAAAACCGGAGGTGATAAAAAAAGGACTAAAACCACAACCAAGGAATACGCATGCTCTAAAAAGGAGGACCCAAGGAGGAGCCATGCTAAATAATTCTTGGAACATGTAAACTGGTTTGGGGGAAAAGTTTACTATGCATAAGGATCTATGAATATGCAACAGGGTGATGTAATGGGAAGGGTATTTAAGGGGTGTCCCCAAAGGTAACAGGGTGGTCTTGTCTGAGTGCCAAGGTGCACCCGGCCATAACACCCTTTGCTCTGTGGTCCCTGTCTCCTGTTGTCCTTTATTAAAGTTCTTAAATTTTCACAGGAGAGTGAACGTGTTTTTCACACTACCCAAAAAGCTGCATTCAGTTCTGACACACCATTAAAAAATCCAAGAGCAAACTGAAAGCTGACTACAGAATCTTGCAAAATCAGATCCAAGAACGTTTTGTTTTAAAATCTCAAACATTAACAGATACTGAGAAAGTCAACAACATTACAAAACAAGCTTCCAACACTAGGACTAGAAAAGTGCAGGCAATGCATTTGATTGGAATGAGCCCTCTCTTTCTGACTGTGAGCAATGCCATGGAATTTCCCAAACCGGGGAAATGGGGAGCCCTGGCAGCAGCAGCTGCACACACAGCAATGACACAGAACAGGGCAGGGCAAGAGGCTGAAAAAATTATAACTTCTATTTCCAATTAAGAACTCTTGTTTCAAGTTCTACTATAGACACTCTTAATATAGAGTCAAAAAGATTAAAAAATACTAGTAATAACTGTAATATTAATAGCAAAAGTATCCAAAATAGCAATAATAAGAATGAATAATGGTAATAAAACCCGACCATATTTATACTAGGTTTGCATGGCCAGGTTTTGGTAAGAGGGGGCTCTAGGAGCACCTTCTGTGAGAGGATGATGGAAGCAGCTGCTCCTCCATGTCCCACAGAGGCAATTCCAGCCGGCTCCAGGACAGAGCAGCCGCTGGCCAAGGCTGGGCCAGTTAGAAATGGTGGTAACACCTTTGGTCTCGGAGTTTAGTTGTTAATTGCTGCCCCGAGATGTGAGAAAGGTCTCTGTTTCGGCCCGTGCATCCGAAGAACGAATCAGAGCTCTTCAGTTTTTGGTCTTGAAGTTGTTTATTAATTCTTGTCTATAAAATTTCCTTTCTGCCCAGCCGAGATCTGCTCAGCAGGGCAGCCAAAGGCACTTTGACCGCCCCCAAGGCGGTGTTGTCTTTTTATACTACAAACTACGTATTACATATTTACAATTACTTCCCAATACCTATCGCCTATGTTAGACAGTGCACTTCTATTCTAAACCAATCCCAAAGTGCCAGCATGCCAGCAGAAGATGGAGACCAAGAAGAAGAAAGGCTGGACATGCCCAAGTTCCTCCATCTTGTCCCCAAAACCCCCATTCCAAAAATCCTAAAATCTACATTTTCACCCTGTGATAATTTTATTATTATACTATTTAAACTTCTGTGACTTTCAGGTCCTCATACAAAGCTGGTAATTTGCTCCACAGGTCATAATCAAATCCACAGGTGTTCTGGCCTGCATGCCAGGGTCTCCGAGCCCCCCGACAGGGTCTCTGGCAACTCTGGATACCCAGAGGGGTGTACCGAGTTCTGACACTTCGGGATAAGAGATTTATGAAAATTGGTTATCATGTAGTTGTAACTGTGACCAGGGTGAGAACATGTGAGAGAGGAACAACTCTGCACACCCCAGGGCAGGGCAGGAGGAGGGGCAGGAGCTGCTCCAGGGGCTGGAGCTGATTGCCCTGAGACTCCCTGGGGAGCCCCTGGTGGAGGCAGCTGGGCCCCTGCAGCCCATGGAGGGCCCGGAGAGCAGAGATGCACCTGCAGCGCCTGGAGGAGCCCGTGCTGGAGCAGGGGGGGCCTGAGCAGGTTATCTGCTGCTGTGGAATGTAACAGGTCTGCCTGGATTGGCCCAGTTTGGATGTTTGGAGTTGGTGACCAATCCAGAACTGAGATCTCTCGGACACAGTCTGAGAGAGCTGGTTTGTTATTCATTCTTTACTTTCTATTGTTAGGTAGCTAGCAGCTTCTGGAAACTCTCCTTTCTTTTTCTTTTTAGTATAGTTATAATAGATGTATATATCATAACATAATAAATCAAGCCTTCTGATCATGGAGCCCATCTCGTCTCTTCCTTCACCCCAAAACCCTTGTGACAACTGTCAACACCCCTGCAGCCCATGGAGGGCACGGAGAGCAGAGATGCACCCGCAGCACCTGGAGGAGCCCGTGCTGGAGCAGGGGGTGCCTGAGCAGGGGCTGTGACCCCATGAGAAACCTGTGCCCTGCAAACCCATGGAGAGGAGCCCACGCTGGAGCAGGGTCCTTCCATGTGAGCCCATGGGAGAGTGAGCCACATTGCAGCAGTTTGTGAAGAGCTGCTGTCCGTGAGATGAACTCACCCTGGCGAAGTTCAGGGAGAAGCGTCTCCTGGAGAGACCCCATGGTGCAGCAGGGGAACGACTCCTCGAGCAGCAGGAGAAACAACAGACGATGAACTGAGCAGAACCCCCACTGCCTGTCTCCCTGCACCCACTGGGGGAGGAGGCAGAGCTGGGAGGGAGGGAGGGATGGGCAGAAGGTGTTTTTAAAGCTTTATTTTACTTCTCACTATCCTGCTCTGATTGATAGCAATAAATTCAATTAATGTCTCTAATTTTGAACTGTTTTGCCCATGATGGCCTTTGCTGAGTGATCTGTCCCAGTCCTTAACCCATGAAGACTTCATTCTATTTTCTCTCTCCTCTCCATCTCTGGAGGGGAGTGAGAGAGCAGCTTTGGTGGGTGTCTGACATCCATCTCTGCTCCTTGTGATGTCACAGGCCCTGTGAGTGTCCCAAGTGTGGGAAGAGCTTCTGCCAGAGCTCAGCCTTGACCCAACACCAACGGAGGCACCACTAAGGGAAGCCTTGTAAGTGCCCTGAGTGCGGGAAGAGCTCCGTGCACTGCTCCAGCTCCATCCCCCATGGGACAGTCCACGCTGGATGATCCCCAGTGACCCGAGGTGGGCAGAGCCCCGGTGATCCTTGGTGCCGGTGATCCATTTTGGGAAGACACCTGCCTGGGGGGCTCCAATTCTTCCTGGCTCCCTCTACCCTTGATTTTCTTTTAATTGCTCTTTGTCCTTTCAAAAAACCAAAAAACTGGGTAAAAATAAAGATGTTGAACTAAGGCAAGGATGGGGACATGGGGGAATCTCGCAGGGGATGTGGGGGATGCGGGGTTCGAGGGAGCTGAGGGTTCCTGGGAGGGACTTGGGGGTTGCTCAGGCCTTTGGGCACCCCAGGCCGAGCAGCTCCAGCTGCACTGGGTGACCCCGGTGGAGGTTCTGGGACAGGTGATCAAGGAGCCCCTGGCCCAGGACTGTCCCCATGTCCCCCCGTCTCAGTTCCCGGTGTCCCCTGCGCAGGATCCCTCTCTCCCTGTTTTCACCCCCCTCTCACCCACCCGTTCCCATGTCACCCCGCTCTGGGACACATTGTGCTCCCATCCCAGCGTGAATTCCATTCCCAGTCTCATTTCCTGTTTCTGTCCCACATTCCCTGTCCTGTTCCTATTCCTGGTCCCAATGCTCCTCTGAGATTTCCATTCCTGTATTCCCTGTCCTGTTCCCATTACAGGTCCCTCTCCCACATTCCTGGTGCTAGTCCTGGTCCCTGTCCCCATTCATGTCCTTGTCCCCAGTCCCGTGTTTCCTGTCCCTGTATCCATTCCCGATCCCACTATTGGCCCCAGTCCCGAACTCCACGTCCCATTCCTGAGGCCGCCTCTCGCGCGGGGCCCTGAGGGCCGCACAGCTCGGGCTGCCTGTGCCACACGAACCGTTCAGCGCTGCTGCTCTCCTTGGCCAGCTGCAGAGAGCACACGGCGTTGG
>NW_005054725.1:21035-32326 GCF_000277835.1 Geospiza fortis | reverse complement strand
GCCGCTGTGCCCCAGAGCCTCCCTCACGCTGGGGCCATGGGCCTGGAGGAGGCTCCTGTTCTTGAGACAGGAGCAAGGCTGCAGCTCCCGCCTTTGGGCCCTGGGCCGCAGCAGCGAGGGGAGCCCCAGCTGCAGAGCTCACAGCCCCTGCTGGGTTTCACTTGGACACTTTGGAGCACGATTCCCCAGCCCATATTCTCCCTGCGGTTGCTGTTTCCGTATTCCCCGTGCCGTTCCCATATTCCCATCCCAGGTTTCATGCACAGTCCCTGTCCCCATTCCCGCTCCCTGTCCCCATTCCCGGTCCCATTCCCGCTCCCTGTCCCCATTCCCGCTTCCTGTCCCCATTCCCGGTCCCATTCCCGCTCCCTGTCCCCATTCCCGCTCCCTGTCCCCATTCCCGCTCCCTGTCCCCTCTCACCGGACGCCGCCGCCATCGCTCCGGCCCCTCCTGCCCTCACATACCCGAGAAAACTCCGCCCTACTCCCGTCCACCAATCGCAGTGCGCGATCGCTTCTGTATTTGCATAACCACACCCTTCGACTTGGTCCCGCCCACCGCCGGCCGTAGCCATGTCCGCGCTCCCAGTTCCCTCCCAGTGCTCCCAGTAACAGCGGTACTGGGAGAGAACGCGCTCCCCATTCCTTCCCGGCGCTCTCCGTGTCTCTCCCGCTGCTCTCCCTATTGTGCCCAGTGCTCCCAGTATCGCTCCCAGTGCCGCGCCTGGCGCGGTTGTTTCGGAACCCCCCCCAGGGCAGAGCGCGGCTGCTTCAGGGTGTCGGCGCCGCCCGGGGGGCTGGGACACGGAGGAGGAGCGGGAGGAAGAGGAGGGAGACAGGAACAAGAGAAGGAAGATGAGCATCCCCAACACCACGGGATTCCCCCGCCCGCGCGCTCCGGCCGCAGCTCCCCCCGCTCCCGCCCCCCCAGAGCCCCCAGGTGAGCAGAGAGGGGGAGTTCGCCCCAAATCCATCGCGGGGTCTCCGGGAGGATTTTTTTGTGGGACAGGGGATGTTTGAGTCTTGCAGGACCCCAAAGCTGGGCCGGAAATGCCCATGCAAGGATCTTGGGGGGGTCCCACTTGGCGATCGCTCGGTACCGGCAGGGAGGAGGGGATGGATATCGGGTTTGGGGATCCCCGGGAGAGCCGGTGGGGAACGCGGGAGTCCCGGAGCGGGGAGAGCGCAGAGGGGCGATCCCGGAGCCGGGGGACAAAGCGGCTGCCTGGAGGGGTGGGGGAGGCTGTGGATGAGCGGGCTCCGGGCCCCCCGAGGCTGAAAGGGGCGCTGGCTTCTCCAGCTGCACTTGGGCAGCGGGACCATCAAACCCAATGCGCTCAACCGTTGTTTTCCCCCTGTTATAAATGATCAACGAGAAAGCTAAATTAATAAATGCGAAAGATTTTATTTTTGCGGCCAGAAATACGGTCCTCAAAAAGCCACAGTCAAAGAGACGGCGTTGAGCCCGGGGTCGGCTCTGGGTGAACCTGGATCCGACCTCTATCGCATCGGATCTCCCTCTGTTCATAAATGCCGTCTCCGGCGGGGCTGTTTTTTACAGTTCTTTCTGCCTGAGGCAGGGGTGCCCCGATTTCTTGTCACCCCGCATATGCATGAAGTTTCTTTTTACTGTGCAGGGCTGGACAATTGCTATTTCTTGGGCCGTGGCGGGCGCTGATCTTGTCAGGAGAAGTCGTGTATTCAGATGTATGTTTTTGAGACTTCGGTTATCTTGATTGATGATACTTTTCAAGTACTGATCGTCCCTGGGTGTTCCCGGGTGGTTCCAGGGGAAGCCCATGTCTGCACCAGCCACTTTTATTTGCTAACGAGGCATTCTCTTCCTGCTGCCACCAGGAGTTTCACAACTTCAGTGAGCTAATCTGTCTCTAGGTTGTCTGTGGTCAGAGGTGCAGTGAATGTTTAATTTATTTTATAATTTTATTTTTATACATTTTCCCCCTATGCATGAATGACTTTACGTTTAATATTACACCTCCAAAGCAGGATTTCCCAAACCTTGGTCCAGTGCAGGAGGAGGAGGAGGAGGCTGCGAGGAGGAAGATGGCCCGGGAGCCGCAGGCAGGTGAGGAGGAAGTCAGTGCCCCTTTCCCCCTCTCTCCTGCTCCATCTCCCAGCCCAGCACGGGCCCCGGAGATCCCTCACAAGGAGGGGCTGCAAACGCAGATCATGGGGATCTGAGGAGGAAAGACCAACCCTGGGTCAGGGAGGTGGCCAGAGCTCAGAGCTGGGGGTCGATGAGCAGCTTCAGGATGAGGAGAAGCCCCACAAGTGCTCAGAATGTGGGAAGAGCTTCAAGATCAGATCTGAGCTGATGAGCCATTGGGAAATCCACACGGGGGAAGGGCCCTACATATGTGGGGAGTGTGGGAAGAGCTTCAGGACGAACTCTGAACTGACCATCCACCAGAGAAACCACACAGGTGAACGGCTCTATGAGTGTGATAAATGCAGGAAGAGGTTTCAGATGAGTTCCCATCTCGTCAGACATCAGCGGAGTCACACAGATGAGAGGCCCTTCCGCTGCCCCCATTGCGCAAAGGGCTTCAAGGACAAGTTTGTCCTCGTCACCCACCTGCGCATCCACAGCGGGGAGAGGCCCTACAAGTGTCCTGAGTGTGGAAAGAGCTTCACCCAGAGCTCCACCCTGACTGCCCACCTGAGGACCCACATGGGGGAACGGCCCTACCAGTGTGCAGAGTGTGGGAAGAGCTTCAGGACGAGCTCTGAACTGACCATCCACCAGAGAAAACACACCGGGGAACGTCCCTATGAGTGTGGGGAGTGTGGGCAGAACTTCCAGAAGAGCTGCCACCTGACCCGCCACATGCGAATCCACACAGGACAACGGCCCTTCAAGTGTGGGCAGTGTGGGAAGAGCTTGAGGTCGAGGTCTGATCTGATTGTCCACCAGCGGAGCCACACGGGGGAACGGCCCTTCGAGTGTGGGGAGTGTGGGAAGAGCTTCATGTCAAAGTCCCACCTGGTTGGCCACCAGAGGATCCACTCTGGGGAGAGGCCCTACGAGTGTGATAAATGCAAGAAGACGTTTCCAACCAGCTCCAGTCTCATTCTGCACCAGCAGCTTCACACAGATGAGAGGCCCTTCCGCTGCCCCGACTGCGGGAAGGGCTTCACCCGCAACTGCACCCTCGTCAAGCACCGGCGCATCCACACCAGGGAGAGGCACCACGAGTGTTCTGAGTGTGGGAAGAGCTTCTCCCAGAGCTCTACCTTGACCAGACACCAACGGAGCCACCACTAAGGGAAGCCCTGTGAGTGCCCCAAGTGCAAGAAGAGCTTCCTGCGCTGCTCCAGCTCCATCCCCCACTGGAGGATCCCCCCTGGATGATCCCCAGTGACCCCCAGTGATCCGTGGTGCCGGTGATCCATGTTGGGATTACACCTGGCTGGGGGGCTCCACATCCTCCTGGCTCCCCATCAGCACCTGCACACATCCACAGCCCAACATCAGAAATCTGAGGAAGAATGGCTGCATGAACAGGGCCATAGATCCCTGGAAATGTTGTACAAGCAAACCCCATGTTAGCTTGGCGTAAGTAGGCCGCATGCCGTGATAGGGAGATTGCAAAATAATGCTGCATCATGCTGACAAGGACAAAAGGGCGAGGACAGCGACGAGAATGAGGAAGAAATGTTGTTTTGCAATAGAAAGATAGAGAAGTAAAAGTGACGAGAATGGGGAAGAACCCTGTATTAGAAACAACAAAGTAGGAAGAGTATGTAAATGTAACCTTTTGCTTTAAACCAATGAACTGATGACAAGTATGCATAATTACTGGAAACAATATAAAAGTACCGTTGTACTCGAAATAAACCGAAGCTTGCTTTACCAATCATATTGGTTGACTGCTTGTCTTCCCTCACTGCCTGCAGAAATCCATTGTGGAGAGGAGATTTGTCAACTTCTGACCCCAGAAAAATCTCCCTTTTTGCATCTTCTGGTGCCATCAAGCAACATTGAATGGCCTTGGAGATATTCTCCAACATAAATCTATCATTTCAATTCTCTGGGGCCCTCAGGCATCTTCCACAGCCCAGTGGGGACGGACTGGGGCAAAACCCTTGGTTTTGGAGACAGTTGGGTGGAAACCCCTCCAAAAAAGGTTTTCCCACCCACCCAAGTATGTGGATGTTCTGCTAGCAGGGACACGTAAATCCTTTTGGGCCTTGAAATGTTTTGGCCTTGAAACCAAAAGGTTTCTGTTCTTCCCTTTGAAATCCCTGAAACTGAGGTAAAAATAAAGACCTTGAACTAAGGCATAGATGGGGACATGTGAGAACATGGGAAACATGGATGGGGACATGAACTAAGAGAGCATCAGTGCCACCACCTGTGCCAGCACAGTGCCACCAGCACCTTCATCTCGGCCATGGCCAAGCGCTGCCTGGTGCAGTTCCTGCCACCATGTCCCCAGTGTCACCACTGCAGTGTCCCAGCCGAATGTCACCCACCACCATGGCAGGATGGGGAACTTGTTCGGCTGGGGACAAGTGGCCTGGAAGTGAGTGACAGTCCCAGGGTGTCCCAGGGCCACTGTGCTCAGGGGAATCCAACAGCCCCTGGGGACAGGCTGGGGACAGGGCAAGGGTCAGTGTCTCCCATGGATGTGAATATTGACAGCCTGGTCAGAGAGAAAGTCAGATAAACTTTCCCAGGCATTGTCCTGGGGAGTTTTGAGAACACTCAGAGAAAGAACTAAAAACAATTTCTAATCTTTGCAGCTGATGTTGTTACTTGTAAGATGATTACAAGAAGGGTGGCTTGTAATTAGCCAGTGGTGTGAGGGGTGTTGATTAATGACCAGTTAGGTCAAATTCTATCGTAACTGTCTATAAAGGGAATGTGGTTTTCTAATGAACTTTGCATTGCCTCCTAAAGACCCAGAGTCTATGTGTCGCTTCAGCCAGCTGTCCCTAATACAACAGCAACATGTGAAGTCACATGGCCCCACGCTGGGTGTCACCAGAAGTGTCCTGGTGGTCACCACAGGTGTGGTGACATTGTCCCCTGATATGTGTCCTGGTGGCATTGTGTCCCATCCCCTCTGTTTGTCCCCATTCCCCACCGTGGCTCCCTGTCTGCCCTCTGGGTGTCCCTGTCACCCCTCTGGGTGTCCCTGTCCCCCCTGTGAGTCGCTGTCCCCATCTCTCCTATGTCTCCCTGTACCCTTCTGTGTGTCCCTGTCCCCCACCCCTGGCGGGCCCAAAGTCCCCAAAGTCCTGGCATCCTCAAGGTGTCTTTGTGTCCCTCAGGATGTTCCCATGGCTGCTCCTGGTGCTGAGCATCTGCATCCACCCCAGCACAGGTAGGGACACCCCACAACACCCTGGGACACCCAACGACATCTGACGACCCCCTTTGTCCACTGATTTTGGGTACTTCCCCCCCCCCCCCCCCCTCTCTGGGGCATTTTCCCCTCTTTTGTATCCTTTCTCCCTCTTTTGGGTTCCCTCTGCCTGTTTTGTGTCTTCTCCTCCCTATTTTGGGTCCTTTCCCCATTTTGGGTCACTCCCTCCCTGTTTAGGGTCTGTTCCCCCCTAGTTTGGATCCTTTCCCTCTTTTTCAACCTTTCCCCCAATTTCGGGTACCCTCCCCATTAATTGTGGCAAGTTTTTGGGTGCATCCCACCCTGCAACCCCCTCTCCAACCCTTAACCCCTTTTCACCCCCCACCCCCAGGCGTGTCCCCAGCTGTGTCCCCAACTGTCCCCATGTCTTGGTTTCAAAAGACAGGTGTCTGCTAAGGAAGGCAGGAGCCTCCCCTAAACTGGAAACTGTAAATCTCCTCCCTCCTAATTGTTATAAATTTGAAATTAAGGGGGGAAGCTCTCAGGCAAAGATCTGGAAGCAGGAATTACAGTTCTTTAACAGGGAAAAAAATTAAAAAATAAAATAAACAATGCAGTAATACAAAATGCTGACAGAGTCAGAGCACAGCCGGACACCCTGTTGGTCAGGGTGTTGGTAGCAGTCCAGTTGGAATTGTGGCTGCAGTCCTCCTGGAATGGCAGATGTGGTTCTGTTGGAGCAGGGATCCTGTAGAAGGTTGTAGTCTTCCTCTGAAGATGCAGTGGAAAAGGCAGCTGCTCCTCTGGGAATCCAGTGCCTGTTCTGGTATCCCAAAATCTCAGATTATATCCAGTCAGGAATGCTTGGCTCCTCCCTCTGGGTGGAGCATCTCACAATGGCATGCTGTAATTTTTATCATTCATGCAGTGACATTCAATAGCCTTTTAACAGCAGATGTCTCCCTGGAGGGAGCATTGGTTTGTGAAAGGCACCTGGCTGGGTGGCTCTGGCTGTGTTGGGAGACCCTGGCGGAGGTTCTGGGGCAGATGATCAAGGATCCCCTGCCCTGGAACTGTCCCCACGTCCCTCCATCCTGCTTCCTGGTGTCCCCTGTCCGGAATCCCCCTCTTGCTGCTTTCACCCCTTTCTTAGGTTGAAAATGTCTGTGTGTATTGACAGGGGACTATCGTGGCTTGAATGAAGTGACTCCATCGCTCAGCGCTGCTGGGGCAGACATGCTGGAACTGCAGTACGAGCTGGAGTCCAAGGCAGCAGTGGTACGCCATGATATTGCTAACACGTTTTTCTCCATTCCTCTGGCTGCAGAATGCAGGCCTCAGTTTGCTTTCACCTGGAGGGGCGTGCAGTACACCTGGAAATGCCTGCTGCAGGGATGGAAACACAGGCCCACCATCTGCCATGGACTGATCCAGGCTGCACTGGAAAAGGGCGAGGCTCCAGAACTTCTGCAGAACACCTGTACATCAAAGACATCATCGTGTGTGGGGAAACATGGCAATAGAAGTATTTGAGAAAGGAGAGAGGATCATCAGGACTCTGCTAGAAGCCAGCTTTGCCATCAAAATGAGCAAAGTCAAGGCACCTGCCCAAGCGATCCAGTTCCTGGGAGTAAAGTGGCAAGATGGACTGTAGAGGATTTTGTGGACAGTTGGTTAGCTGAGAAAGGCCATGTCGACATGATACCAATGAATAAGCAAGAGATAGACAAGTATAAGAGTCAGCAGTCAGTGTCCATATAAAGCAAAGGACACTGTGCCCTTGGTGCAACATTAGGATGTGGGAGAGAGGCTTGAGCCAGAATATGAAGAAAAGTTTCAATAGAATAGCCATAAGAATGCAGAAGTAGGCGTAGTTGACTGATAAGTAACTAACCAATTGTGAGCTCGCCTTTGCAATATGCATTAGCTTCATTAACACCAATATAAATATGTATGCCTATCAATAAAGTTTGAGTCTTGCTGATCGTTCGTATCGAATGCCGCATTTCTCTCGCCGATGTTTTCTCCACACAACCCTGGATATACAAACAGACTGGGGAATGAGATGCTGGAGAACAGCGTCACAGGAGGGAACCTGGTGGTCCTGGTTGACAGAAAGTTGAATGTGAGTCAGCAGTGCCCTGGAGCCAGGAGGGACATTTGTGTCCGGGAGGCATCAGGCCCAGCATCATTTGCTGCTCAAGGGAGGGGATTGTCCCACTCTGCTCTGGGCTGGGGTGGCCTCACCTTGAGCCCTGAGGGCAGTTTTGGGCACCACAAAATAAGAAAGACATTAGGCCGTTAGAGAGTTTCCAAAGGAGGGCAACGAAGACGGTGAAGGGCCTTGAGGGGAAGCTGTATGAGAGAAGCACAACTCCTCCTGGCACCCCGACTACTGGTGCTGGGGTGGATGTTCAAAGGAAAGGATCCCACTATCCGCCATGCCACTGACACCACACGGAGTAAATGGATTGCCCTCATCACACAGCGTGCCCATCCTGGAAACCTGAATCACCCTGGGATTTTGGATATAATTACAAACTGGCCAGAAGGTGAAACCTTTGGTGTCACTGCTGAAGAGGAACGAGAACAAGTGACACATGCTGAAGAAGCTCCACCATACAACCAACCACCAGCAGAGGAAACGCGCTATGATCTTTTCACTGATGGTTCCTGTCACATTGTAGGGATGAATTGGATTTGGAAAGCAGCCGTGTGGACCCCCACATGACAGGTTGTACAAGCTACCAGAGGAGAAGGTGGATCAAGTCAACTTGCTGAACTCAAGGGCATTCAACTGGCCCTAGCTGTTGCTAAAAGAGAGAAGTGGCCAAAGCTCTACCTTTATACTGATTCATGGAGAGTAGCCAATGCTTTGTGGGGTTGGCTGAAAAGGTGGAAAAAGGCCAACTGGCAGTATAGAGGAAAACCAATCTGGGCTGCTGATGAATGGAAAGACATTGCCACTTGGCTAGAGAAGCTGCCTGTGAAAGTCCATCACATAGACACCCATGTCCCCAAGAGTCAGGCTAATGAGGAACCACCGAAACAATGAGCAGGTAGACCAGGCTGCAAAGATAGGGGTGTCCAAGATAGACCTAGATTGGGAACACAAGGGAGAGATATCCCTAGCTCGACGGGCCCATGATGCCTCAGGTCATCAGGGCAAAGATGCCACCTCTAAGTGGACACGAGACCGAGGGGTGGATTTAACCATGGACAGTATTTCTCAGGTTATCCATGACTGTGAGACGTGCACTGCCATCAAGCAGGCCAAGCGAGTGAAGCCGCTCTGGTACGGTGGGCGGTGGTCCAAGTACAAGTATGGGGAGGCCTGGCAGATTGACTGCATCACACTGCCCCAGACACGCCAGGGCAAGCGCTACGTGCTGACCATGGTGGAAGCCACCACTGGATGGTGGGAGACCTACCCTGTGCCTCATGCCGCTGCCTGGAACACCATCCTGGGCCTGGAAAAGCAAATCCTGTGGAGACATGGCACCCCTGAGAGAACTGAGTTGGACAATGGGGCCCATTTCAAGAACGGCCTTACAAACACCTGGGCCAGGGAACATGGTATTGAATGGATAGATCATATCCCTTATCATGCACCAGCTGCCAAGAAAGTTGAACAGTGCAATGGACTACTTTAGGCTACTGTGAAAAATGCGTATTTTATGACTGGCTTTTTGCAAATATTAAAATTAATAGTATATGTGTTATGTTCGAACATGATGCTGTATTAATTTTCTTAAGTAGTGTGTTAAATATAGTTTTAGGTTATAACATAATGTTAAAATAGAAACTATGCTATGTAAGATCATTTTTTAAAGAGAGGAATGAGGTACTCACACCGACATAGCAGCCACAGGACACCTAAATCTTTCAGAGAAAAAGAATTTATTGCTCCCTTATCAGAAGAAATAAACTTCTTCCTGACTCGCTCAGCCATGAAGACGCTGTCAGGATCCAGAGGAAGAAGTTGACACTGACCTGATAGAATTCCATGTTTAAATGGAATTTATGCATCATGTATGAGATGTATTAATCTGCAACAGGCTGTTGTTTTTTAGGGTTAATCCTCTGTTAACATGGGTTCTTTTTCAGGCTTATTTTGCCCAGAAAGAGGCACCTGAAATGTCCATAACTCTTTATTTTTATTGTCTCGGATTGTCCTAATCCTAATTGTCCAAGTTTTTATTACTCTAATTATATTACTATTTTAAAACCTATTTTGTTACTATTAAACTTCTAAAAATTTTTTTTAAAAAGTGATTGGCCTTTTTCACAGACCCCATGGGAGGGACCCCCCACTGGACCAGGGAAGGAATTCTTGTCCCTGAGGCAGAAGCAGTGGCAGGAACCGACCATGACTCCCATCCCCTCTCCCTGCCCCGCTGGGCAGCGCAGGGAGGGAGTCGGGAATAAAGTGAAGTCCGTGAAGGACAAAGAGGTCGGGAGAAGGTTCTTTTCCAGGGTTTATTTCACTCCCCGTTCTGCTGTTCTGATTCACTCCGTCCCAAACCCAATTCATTTTCCCACCTCGGGGCTGTTGTGGCCCTGATAGCGATCCCTGAGCGACCTCTCCCTTCCCTGATCTGCGGGGCACGGGGGAACAGGGGGTGCAAGGGGCTCTTGCTGCAAGATGAGGGGGTCAGGGCAGTCTTAGTGCAGGGATGGATGTGCAGGGGGAGAGGAGGTTCAGGCCTGGATATGGTGGTAGAAGAAGGTCCCAGTGCCGGGAATGGGGGATCAAGTGGGGTCTTAGGTTGGAAATGGGGGTGTGTATTCTATTCCTACCTGTTAGAGGTGGGGCAGTTATCTTCTGTTAATTGGACAGGTTATTTTATCTCTTCCACAACCAATCCTCCCTCTGGAAAATATCTTCTGCTAACGAGCCATTGAGTCTCAATGCCTGACTGATTAAACCTACATCATCCCCCTGGGAGAAGCTCCGCCCAGAGGGAGGAGCCAAGCACTCCTAACTGGGTATAATCTGAGACCTGCAAGACCACAATCAGCCTTTTCCTCTGGATTCCCAGAGGAGCAGCCCTTTCCCACTGGATTCCCAGAGGAAGACCAGGCCCATCTACAGCACCACTGGATCTTCACAGAAAGACTACACCCTTCTACAGGATCACTGCTTCAACAGAGCCACACCTGACACTCCTGGAGCACTGCAGCCGCCATCTCAATTGGGCTGCTATCAGCATCCTGACCAACACCACGGTGTCAGGTCATATTCTGCCTCTGTCAGTGTTGTTTTGTATTACTGCATTGTTTATTATATTTTTAAAATTTGCTTCCCTAATAAAGAGTTATTCCCGCTCCCATATCTTTGCTTGAGAGCCCCTTAATTTCAAACTTATAACAATTTGGAGGGAGGGGGTTTACATCTTCCATTTCAGGGGAGGCTCCTGCCTTCCTCAGCAGACGCCTGTCTTTTCAAACCAAGATAAGTGGTCTCGTTGTCAGGGAACGGAGGGGACGGGGGGATCCCTGGCCTGGAAATTGAGTTCCAGGGGTGTCCTGTGGCGCAGAAATAGTGGATCAGGGGGTTTCCTGTATGGGAAATGTGGGTTCAGGTAAAACCCCTCCCTGGAAATGGGGATTCAGATGGGTCCTGGTGCCCGCAAATGGAGGTTCAGAGAGGTGCTGATGCCCAGAAACGGGGGTTCAGAGATGTACTTGTGCCTGATAAGGAGTAACAGGGGGTCCCGTGGCTGGGCAGGGGGTTGCAGTGAGTCACAGTACCCAGGAAGGGTGGTTCAGGGGGGTTCAGGGAGGTCTCAGGGCCAGATAAGGAACATGGGGGTCCTGGTGCTGGGGAAGAGGATTCAGGGAGGTCACAGTACCCAGAATGGGGGTGCATGCTGATCTAGTACCCAGAAATGGAAGTTCAGGGGGTTCCCAGTGCCCGGAAATTGCGGTTCGGGGCATTCCGGGTGTCGAGGGTCC
>NW_005054725.1:14932-20749 GCF_000277835.1 Geospiza fortis | reverse complement strand
TGGAGGAGCAGGACTGGGCGCTGGGACCCCGATCCCTGATCCGCAGTCTCCTTCTCTCTCTCCTCTGTTCTCTCCCTTTCCTCCAGGTGATGCCAAACCCCAGAGCAGCTGTAGAGCCCCGTGCCCAGGCCGGGTTTCCCAGCAAAGGGAGGCCTGGGGGTGAGGTGCCCCGGGCTGGCCGGGAATGGGGGTCCGGGGGTCCCCGGGCTCACGGAAACAGGGGATCCAGGGGCTGCCAGAGGAGGAGAGCTGGGAAAGGGGGTGCAGGGGGTGTCGGTGCAGGATAAGGGGGTGCAGGGGACCCCGCAGCTGGGGAAGGAGATGTGGGGGCGTCCCAGTGCCCAGGAATGGGGATTCAAGGAGGTCCCAGGGGGGCTTCCCAAAGCCCCTCCCAGGGGGGAGCAGGAGCTGGATCAGGACTCTGGGGAGAGAAAAGGGGGTGTCCCCGGCATGGGGGCACATGGGGGAGTCACAAGCACTCCCCGGGGGGACAGGACCCCCAGGGACCCCCCCTCACCTTCTCCCGTAGCGGAGGCCGAGCCCCAGCCTAGGCAGACAGAGCCCAACACGAAGCCCCCGAGCCCCGGCAGCACCTTGGGTGTGGATGTGACAGGCTGGTCAGAGAGCCAGAAAACCAGGCAAGTTTTCTCACGGCGGACTCGTGAGACTTTTAGGGAGTTGTAGAGAAACGATGATAGCTTGTTATTATAAACAACCTGCAGGTGGTGTTTGCCTGCTCTGTTTTCCTGTTTTTCTCAAGGATTGTTTATAAGAAAGGTGTTTTTGTTAATTAGCCAGTCAGGTGAAATGTATTGATTGATTGACCAATCTGGTCTGGATGTATCGGCACAGTCTATAAAAAGAGAGAATTTTCATATTAAAACTACTGCAGTGCAAACCAGCCTTCTTGTGAGTCTGTGCCGCTTCCTTCCTCAGCAGCGACACTTGGGGGGCTGTCCTGAGTTGACTATATGATGCTTTTATCCCCAAATCGTCTCATTAGTTTATGCTGAATAATAATAAGTTTTGCACCTTTAAGACTTGTTGCAGAGAGTGAAAGGGGAGAGAAAAGAATCGCACAGTTCACTTTTCTTCAAAGAAGTATTTTCTCCCAGACTGGTTGTAGGGGGGAGGGGCCGATTGAATTTATCCTCCTACTAGAGCCCCTCTAGAGACTCTCTCTCTCTCTCTCCCAAAATTTTGCTCTAAACCAAGACAGGGGCGTCCAGCGGCAGCTCCGGGGGCGGGAGGGGCAGGGTCCGGGAAACGGCGGCGGCTGCTGGGAAGGGACTGGCACGGACTGGGGACAGGCTGGGATACATTGAGACACACTGGGTTACACTGGGACACACTGGGATACATTGAGACACACCGGGATACACCAGGATACACTGGGATACACCGGGATACACCGGGATACACCGGGATACACTGGGATACACTGGGATACACCAGGACTGGGACCCACTGGGAGCAGGATCAGGGCACACTGGGAACCAGCAGGACCAGAGCTTGGGCAACAGGGATCATAGTGGGACCAACTTGGAGTGACTGGTAGTGGCTGGGATCATACTGGTGGAAAGTGGAACCTTACTGGCACATGTGGCTGTGACTATGAGTATGCTGAGGGCAACTGGGATATACTGGGAGTGTCTGTGACCAGACTTGGGGTGGCTGGGAACACACTGAGAGCGACTGGCAGTGACTGGGTCTACACTGGGAGCAACTGGGATTGACTGGGACCATGCTCAGGGAGATTGGGATCCTACTGGGATCATACTTGGAATGCCTGGGCCTATGCTAGGGGCAACTGAGGTCATACTGGGATCATACTGGAAGTGACTAGGAGCAGGCTGAGGGCAACTGGGACCATATTGGGGCAACTGGGATATACAGGGAGTGACAGGAACCACACTGGAGGTGACTGGGATGACTGTGAGCAACTGGAATCATGCTGGAAGCTACTGGGTGTGAGTGGAGACACACTGGGGGAGATTGGGATATATTGGGAGAGATGGGGAGTGACTGGGATCGCAGAGGAACCATAAAGGAAGTTATGGAGTAATACTGTGAGTATCTGGGAGTGGCTGGGACCATGCTGGGAGGGGCTGGAACTGTACTGGGGTGAATGGAAAGCCCTGGGACCATGCTGGGATCACACTGGGGTGACTGAGAGTGACCTGGAGACAACTGGCCCAGCTGGGGCTCAGGATTCTCTCCCAAGGGTTGCCCCAGGTCCTGCTGCTGCCCCTGGCCCTACAGAGCTGAGGGACAGGGGACAGCTGAGGGACACAGCACAGCCAGGGAACACGGCCTGGCCGAGGGACACTGAGCTCCTGCACTTGAGGCTGCTGTGCCCGGGCTGTTGCCCTTGGGCTCCCTGCACAGGCCAAGGGGCAGAATCCCCTCCAGAAACTGTTCTTTGCTTTAAGCTTTGCTCTGGAACATTCCCCAGGAGCCCCTGCAGCCCGGCCGGGTGCCCAGGGCCACCAAAGCCACTCTGGCAGTGCCCTCCTGCCCTGGGCAGGCACAGAACAGCCAAGGAAAGGCTCGTGCTGGGCTCGGGGCAGGGACAGGGCACTCCCCTGGCGCTGCCACGGGCACGGCAGAGCTGGCCTGGGCAAAGGATTGGGATTGATGTCCCATGGAACCCCAGCAGGGATTAGGTCTCATGTCACTGCTCTCATGGGATTGGTCATCAATTCAAATCATTTCCCCATGGAATTCTCCACAGAGTGGCAGTGGGTTGGGAGGGATCCATCCATGCAATTCTCACCTGAGTGGGATGAGAGTGAGATTCGGCCATGGAAATTCCATGGGAATTCCTGCATTCCAAGTCTCCCATTCCTGAATCCCACACTCCCTTAGGAATTCCCCTCCCACACCCACCTTTGTGCTCCAGAGCCTCCAACCACAGAGCTCCATTTGGGAGCTCTTCCACACAGCTGTGTCCCAGGTAATGCTTCATTCATTCACTGCACCATGATCCCTTTGGATTCCCAGCAGCTCTGGGTGATCCAGGCGGCACCGTCAGACACCGCAAAGCTCCCAGATCCCAGCTGGAAGGAGATGAAATCCCACCCCTCATGGCCATACCAGTGGGATCCATGGATGCTCCACTGGACAGGAGGTCACAGCTGGAAACCACCTGCACTGTGTGGAGACCTGGGAACGAGGAGATCACGGACCCGTGGAGTCGTGTCCCAGCCCCACAGAGCCCCTTGGAGCTCCCTGGATTCTCATTCCAGTCTCACAGGTCCCATCCCATTCCCAGAGATCCCCCCAGCCCCACAGATCCCAGCCCAGCCCCGGCTTCCCCCACTCCCCCTGTTCTGGTTGTCCTGGCCCCGTCTCCAGGGCACTGTTGGCCACGTGCTGGTTCCTGTCCTTGAGCCAGCTCTGGCTATCCCAATATCCTGGCTCTGGCCATCCCAATATCCCAGCTCTGGCCATCCCAATATTCCAGCTCTGGCTATCCCAATATTCCAGCTCTGGCTATCCCAAAATCCCAGCCCTGGCTATCCCAATATTCCAGCTGTGGTTATCCCAATATCCCAGCCCTGGCCATCCCAATATTCCAGCTCTGGCTATCCCAATATTCCAGCCCTACCTATCCCAATATCCCAGCTCAGCTCCTGCCCTCATCCCCGCTGTCTGTGGCTCCATCCGGCCCCACTCGCTGCCCCAGCGCTCCCAGGGGGTCCCGTCCACGTCCCCCACAATCAAGGACTGGGGATTGCCAGGCTGGGCTCCGACAGCGCCACTTCCAGGCACTGCAGGGAGTGCAGAACTGGGGGGACATGGAGATTTGGGGAAGCTGGGGTGGGTGAAAGTGAGAGATTGGGGATGCAGGGGGCTCAACTGGTCAAGGAACTGGGAGAGCTGAGGAGGTTCAGGGGCTCAGAGTCAAGGAAAGGAGGGGCAAGGACTGGGAGAGCTGGGATGGGCTGTCCTGTGCCCAGGAAAGGGGGTGCCAGGGCTCCTCTGTGTGAGCAAAGGAGGGGCTGGGAAAGGCAGGAATGGCAGCCCAGAGGTCCCAGGGCCAGGAAAAGGGTGGGGCTGGGGGCTGAAGGGGCGGGGGCCAGGAAAGGGTTGTGTTGGTGCTGGGTAAGGGGGTGGAGGGGGGTCTCAGTGCCGGGCAAAGGAGTAAAAGGGTGACTCCGTTCTCAGGAATGGGGGGGCAGAGGGGTCTCAGGGTCAAGGAAATGGGGGGGAAGGGACTTGGAGAGATAGAAAGGAGTTCCAGGGGGTCCTTGAGCCCAGGAAGTCCAGGCTTTCCCAGAAAAGGGGGGTAACAGGGTGGGGACACCCGGGATGGTTGGGAACGGGGAGTTCAGGGGGTCTCTGGTTTTGCAGAAAGTTGGGGCTGGGGGCTGAGAAAGGCAGGAATGGGAGTCCAAGGTATTCCAGAGTGTCCCAGGGTCAATGACACGGGAAGTCTGGAGTCTGGGAGCCATGGGATGGCTGGGAAAAGGCGACCAGGGAGTCCTGATGTCCATAAATGGGGGATCCAGGGGGGTCCCCGTGCAGGAAAAGGGGAGCAGAGGGGTCCCTGTGCCGGGAATGGCGGGTCAGGGTCCCGGGGCCGGGGGCCCACTCCCCCCTGAGCCCCAGGAGCGCCCCCAGCCCCCGCGCTGGAGCCATCGCGCTGCTCCGGGCAGATCCCAGCGGCCAGGTTGGGAGATGGGACAGTGCCCGAGGGAAGGCTGGGGGGAACGGGGGGATCACTTCCACTTGTCCCCAGTGGAGGTTCTGTAAATCCCAGTTCGTCCCAGTCACCCCCAGCGTGTTCCCAGTCACCCCAGTATGCTTACAGACACTCCCAGTATATCCCAGTTGCCATGAACTCGTAGTCATTCCCAGGCACCCCAGGTACCTCAGCATGGTTCAGTTGCCCCCAGTCACTCCCAGTACATCCCAGTTGTCACCAGCATGCATCCTATCATTCCCGCTTCCTCCCAGTGTGTGTGCAGCTGGCTCCCAGCGTAGGCCTGGTAGCTCCCAGTAACCCCCAGTCAGGGTCCATTGACACCCACTATAGTCCCAGTATGATTGTAGTCACTCCCAGTATGATCCCAGTCACCTGCAGTCTAATCCCAGTCACTCCCATTATGATGCCAGTGGCCCCCAGTGTGATCCCAGGTGCTCCCTGTCAATGCCAGCATGACCCCAGTAGCCTCCAGTACGATGCCCTGTCTCTCCCAGTAGATCCCAGTCACCCCCAGCATGCTCCCAGTCACTCCCACATCCTTCCAGTTGCTTTCAGCATGATTCCACTTGCTCACTCCCAGTTCCTTCCAGTATGATCCCATTTGCTCCCAACTGCTCCCAGTCAGCCCCCGTGTAGTCACACTCACTGCCAGTATGATCCCAGTCACCGCCAGTATGATGCCAGTTAATCCCAGGATAAGCCCAGTTGCTTCCAATCACCCCCAGCATGCAGCCAGTCACTCCCAGTTCCTCCCACTTGCTCCTAGCATGATCCCAGTTGCTCACAGCTGCTGCCAGTCACTCTCAGGATCATCCCAGTCATTCCCAGTATATCCCCAACATGGTCTCAATTGCCCCTGCAGGCTCCTACTCCCTCCCAGGATGATCCCAGTACAGCCCAGTCCCTCCCAGCGATGCCACTCCTGGCATCCCCGAGCCCTCTCTGTGTTCCCCCCTCCCAGATCTCCCGAGAGGAGCCCCAGGGGCTGGCAGTCCCCAGCCAGGGTCCCCAGCAAGCCCCAGTGTGGATGTGCAGCCCCCAGTTTTCCCAGTTTGCCTCTCCTTCTCCCCGGGCCGGGTTCCCCCCGGCCCCAGCGGCCGGGAGCG
>NW_005054725.1:8989-14207 GCF_000277835.1 Geospiza fortis | reverse complement strand
CTCCTGCCGCGGGCTGCGAGGGCTGCGGGAACGGGACAGGAGGAATGGGACGGTGGAGCGGGGAGGGAGAAGCAGCGGGACCAGGGCTGGAGGGAACAAGAGAAGGAGGAGGAGGAGGAGGCGTGGAGGAGGAACAGCAAGAGGAGGAGGACGGGTGGGAGGAAGAGCTGGGAGAGAGGAGGAGGAGGAGCGGGCAGTGGGAGCGGGGGGAGCACGCTCTCCAGCCCTCGCTGTGTCCGCAGCCCTCCCGGCCCCTGGGGCATTTCCCCCCATATCTCAGGTGACCGCAGAGGGGGAGCTCACCCAAATACCCTGCCGGCTCTGTGGGAGGGTATTTTTAGGGGGGCTGGGGGAGTTTTGGAGCTCAAAGAACTCCAAAGCGAAGCCGCAAATGCCCATTGGGGAGATTCTGGGGGTGTCCCGGGAGGTTGTTTTTCCGTGGGGAAGGGCAGGAGAGGGGAGAACACTGGGACACCGAAGTGTGCAGCCCAGAGAGAGGAGAGCCCCAGGATTCAGCCCGGAGAGGGGAACACCCTGGTGAGGGGGAAGCCCTGGAGCTCCCCACAGCCTGGAGCAGACTCAGGGGAAACGGGAGCGCTGGGACCCCAAGAGCCCCGGCCTCGCTAACGGGGAGCCCAGAGAGGGGGAGCCGGGGAAGCCCCGGGGGCTGCGGGGAACCCCCAGCAGCACAGAGAAGGGGGAGCCCTGGAAGGGACGGAAGAGCAGAGAGGGGGGACCCTGGGGATTCCCATGACATCCTGGAGAGGGTGGGGACCCTGGAGAGGAGAACCCTCAATACGCACAGGACCCCCAGAAGTCCAAAGTGGAGAGACCAGAGAGGGTGGACTCCTGGAAAGGTTTTTTTGGGACGATCATGTGCCATTCAAGTAGACACCGAATTCTGCCCCAAAAGGCGAAATAGTAACTGCTCAGAGACTAAGTTTCCAAGTCTATAAGCAGGAGGTATTTATTAGCAACGCGTTGGAGAATCCTCCAGGTCTCCCTGGAACAAAGGATTCTGCTGTTAGCACCAAAAGCAGCCTTTTTATACAAGTTTGAACATAGGTTACACCATATTACATGCATATTCATATCTTCACATGCATATTCATATATAGGTGGAGCATAGGCGGAGTCTCTCATTTTGAGGAGTCATCTTGGTGGGAGTTCCGGTAGCCTTCATCAGGCGGGGGTCTCTCTCGTGAGTTCTCCTCGGGCTAAACTTTTGAACCTCTCCTAATTTGGGTGGCTTCCTGGTGTAGTTGGCATGGTCTCAGTGGCCTGGTAGGTCAAACTGACATTGTTGGCTCTGAAAACTGCTTAGGTTATAATTCCCTGTTTTTATCTTGTCTATTATGGTTCCCTGTCAGTGTGTTCCATTTTCTTAGACAATTTATTGCTTCCATGATTCCTCAATGCTGAGCTTTTCGCAAATGCCTTGCATTTTACAGTTTAACCCCATATTTTTCAAAGACTGTTCGTTTAAGTGGCTTCAAAGTCTTGGGGGGCTCAATTTTGGTATTTGTGAGAGGTCTTTCAGACAAATCTTGGTGGTCTGAAGGTTTCTATGGACACAAAATGTCTGGTGACTTCTAGAGAGGGGCTTCGGCAGGAGGAATCCCAGCTCTCACAGCTTATTTTCCCCCAAACCAGGATTTCCCATTCCCAAACCTTGGCCTGATGGAGAAAGCGGAGGCTGTGAGGAAGAGGAAGATGGCCCGGGAGCCGCAGGCAGGCGAGGAGGAAGTCAGTGCCCCTTTCCCCCTCTCTCCTGCTCCTTCTCCCAGCCCAGCACGGCCCCCGGCTGCAGGACAGCCCTGCTGCCAAAGCTGTCCTGCTGGGGACGCACTGGGGGGATCTCCTTGCCCTGCCCTGTGGCACGGAGGCAAATCCCATCCTCTCCTTGTCCTTCCTCCCCCAGAGCAGGAGCTGAGGGCGGAGACCAGGGAGGACAAATCCCCACAGCAGAACCTGGTGGAAGAGGCCGTTTTGAGCGGCTCCCCAGCGCAGGAATCCAATGGGGAGGAAAAGCCCCGGAGATCCCTCACGAGGAGGGGCTGCACACGCAGATCACGGGGATCTGAGGAGGAAAGACCCACCCTGGGCCAGGGGGGTGGCCGGAGCTCGGAGCTGAGGGTCGATGAGCAACTTCAGGATGGGGAGAAGCCCCACAAGTGCTCGGAATGTGGGAAGAGCTTCAAGAGGAAATCCTGCCTGATTGTCCACCAGATGATCCACACGGGGGAGAGGCCCTACGAGTGTGGGGAGTGTGGGAAGGGCTTCACCCACAGCTCCAACCTGATTGTCCACCAGAGGAGCCACACGGGGGAGAGGCCTTACGAGTGCGATCAATGCAAGAAGAGCTTTCTGAGCAGCAGTGATCTCATCGTGCACCAGCGCTCACACACAGATGAGAGGCCCTTCCTGTGCCCCGACTGCCAGAAGCGCTTCAACCGCATCTCCACCCTCAACAGGCACCGGCGCATCCACACAGGGGAGAAGCCCTATCAGTGTGAGAAATGCAAGAAGAGGTTTCACAGGTGCTCCCATCTCCTCAGTCACCAGCTCATTCACACAGACGAGAGGCCCTTCCACTGCCCCGACTGCGGGACTGGCTTCAGGAACAACTCCCACCTCATCAGCCACCGGCGCATCCACACCGGGGAGAGGCCCTACGAGTGTCCCCAGTGTGGGAAGAGCTTCACCCAGAGCTCAAGCCTGATGGTCCACCAGAGGGGCCACACTGGGGAGAGGCCCTACGAGTGTGAGCAATGCAGGAAGAGGTTTTACTCCAAGTCCGATCTCGTCAAGCACCAGCGCATTCACACAGACGAGAGGCCCTTCCACTGCCCCGACTGCGGGAAGGGCTTCAAGCACAACCACGCCCTTGTCGTCCACCAGAGGATCCACACCAGGGAGAGGCCCTACGAGTGTGAGTAATGCAAGAAGAGGTTTCAGACCACCTCCTCTCTCCTCCTGTGTGGGAACTCTGCACATCACTCCGGATGTGAGGAGTCCCCCAAGACCACGTCGAGAGCCGAAACCCCGTCAGGGGGCTCGGAGATCTTGGCATGATGCCCGGAACACTTGGTGGCTGGATTTCGATCCTGCAAATGAATTGCCAGTTTGGTATGAGGGCTGGAAAGTGTCACAGGTTTAAAGGGTGTTTTTATAAGGTGTACACAGGGTGAAAATATAAGTTTTAAAAAATTTTGTATAAAGGTAATGGGGACAAGATGGAGGGAACAGGGCGTGTCTCATCCTTCTTCCTTCTTCTTCTTGTTCTCCATCTTCTGCTGTGGTGTTGGCACTCAGGGATTGGTTTGGGGAAGGGGTGCACTGTCCAACATGGGTGATAGGTATTGGAAGGTAAAGGTAAATATGATATACGTAATTTGTGGTATAAGAGACGGAGCAGCCTTGGGGGCGGTCGGAGAGCATCGTGGCTGCCTTGCTGGTCAGACCTCTGTCTGCCAGGAAGAAAATTTTGTAGATAAGACTTAATAAACAACCTGAAGACCGAACAGCAAAGAGTCCAGTCTCATTCTTCAGAGCCTGGGGTCGCTCCCTGGACCACCCAACTCACCTCGGGGGCAGAGAACAAGCAGCCGACCCCGAGACTCCTGCACCAGCGCATTCCCACAGACGAGAAACCCTTCTGCTGCCCTGACAGTGTTCAAGCAGAACGCCGCTCTCATCAGCCACCGGCGCATCCACACTGGGGAGAGGCCCTACAAGTGTGGGAAGAGCTTCTCCCAGAGCTCTACCTTGACCAGACACCAATGGAGCCAGCACTAAGGGCAGCCCTGGGAGTGCCCTGAGTGCGGGAAGAGCTTCCCACACTGCTCCAGCTCCATCCCCCAAGGGAGGATCTGCGCTGGATGGTCCCCAGTGAGCCCCGGTGATCCATGGTGCCAGTGATCCATGTTGGGAAGACACCTGGCTGGGGGGCTCCGCATCCTCCTGGCTCCCCGTGGCCTGGATTTTCTTTTCATTTCTCTTTGTCCTTTCCAAACACCCAAATCCTGGGTTAAAAATAAAGACATTGAACTAAGACAAGGATGGGGATGGCGGGATGCTGGGTCTGAGGGAGTTGAGGGTTCCTGGGACAGATTTGGGGGTTGCTCAGGGCTTTGGGCATCCCACCCCCAGCGGCTCCGACTGCATGGGAGAGCCTGGTGGACATTCTGGGGCAGCTGATCAAGGAGCCCCCTGCCCTGGAAGTGTCCCCATGTCCTCCCATCCTGGTTCCTGCTGCCTGCCCTCCAGGATCCCCCTCTCCCTGATGTTGCCCCCACCCATTTCCTTATCACCAAACTCCAGGTCCCATCCTGCTCTCATCTGAGTCCGGATCCCATTCCTGGTCTCAATACTTATCCCTGTCCAATGTTCTCTATCTGGTTGCCACTCCCGTATTCCCAGTCCCATGTTCCCCGTCCCGTTCCCCTTTTCCTATTCCATCTTCCGCTGCCAGTCCTGCCCTCACGTTTCTATATTTCCTGTCCCGTTCCCATTTTCTGATTCCTCATCCTAACCCCAGTCCCTCTCCTGTATTCGCGGTCCCTGTCCCCAGTCCTAGTCCCTGACCAGTATTCAGGGACCCTTTTCCCTTTGCTGGTCCATGTCCCCTTTCGCGGTCCCTGTCCCCAGTTCAGGTCCGTGTCGCCATTCCCTGTCCCCATTCCCGCTCCCTGTCCCCTCTCTCCGGACGCCGCCGCCATCGCTCCAGTCCCCCTCCGGCACTGACGTCACCGAGAAGTCCCCGCGCTGCTCCCGCCCACCAATCCCAGCACGCGAGCGCCCCCGTATTTGCATAACCACGCCCTTCGGTTTGGCCCCGCCCCCCCCGCCGGGCTGGCTTCAGCCGCCTCCGGGCGCTGTTCGCTCCCAGTTCCCTCCCAGTAACAGCGGGACTGGCAGGGAACGCGCTCCCAGTTCCCGTCCGCTGCTCCCAGCATCGCTGCCGCTGCTCTCAGGATCCCTCCCAGTGCTCCCAGGATCCCTCCCAGCGCTCGCAGGAGCGCTCCCAGTGCCGCGCGGGCCGGGGCCGCTTTGGGAACCCCTCCTAGGGCAGAGCGCGGCTGCTTTTGGGTGTCGGCACTGCCCGGGCCGAGCTGGGAGCGGGAGGAAGAGGAGAGAGAGAAGGGACAAAGGAAGAGGAGGAGCAGCAGGAGGGGCAGCCCCAAGCGCGCTCCGGCCGCAGCTTTCCCGGCTCCGC
>NW_005054725.1:906-8528 GCF_000277835.1 Geospiza fortis | reverse complement strand
CCTGTGGCACGGAGGCAAATCCCATCCTCTCCTTGTCCTTCCTCCCCCAGAGCAGGAGCTGAGCATGGAGAGCAGGGAGGACAAATCCCCACAGCAGAACCTGGTGGCAGAGGCCGTTTTGAGCGGCTCCACAGCACAGGAACCCAACGGGGAGGAAAAGCCCCGGAGATCCCTCACGAGGAGGGGCTGCAAACGCAGATCACGGGAATCTGAGGAGGAAAGACCAACCCTGGTCAGGGGAGATGGCCGGAGCTCAGAGCTGGGGGTCCATGAGCAGCTTCAGGATGAGGAGAAGCCCCACAAGTGCTCAGAATGTGGGAAGAGCTTTAGTAAGAGATGCAACCTCCTGATCCATTGGAGAATCCACACAGAGGTACGGCCCTACGAGTGTCCTGAGTGTGGCAAGTGCTTCAGGAGGAGCTCCCACCTGACTGTCCACCAGAGGAGCCACACTGGGGAGAAGGCCTACAAGTGTGGAGAGTGTGGGAAGAACTTCAGCAAGCGCTGCAACCTGAACTCCCACCAGCGGATCCACACTGGAGAGAGGCCCAGAGAGAGGCGCTATGAGTGTGATAAATGCAGGAAGAGGTTTCTCACCAGTTCTCATCTCCTCCAGCACCAGCCGATTCACTCAGATGAGAGGCCCTTCCGCTGCCCTGACTGCAGGAAGGGCTTCAAGGACAACTCCACCCTCATCAGGCATCGCCGCATCCACACCGGAGATAGGCCCCGAGAGAGGCGCTACGAGTGTGATCAATGCAGGCAGAGGTTTTACACCAGCTCCCATCTCCTGCTGCACCAGCGCACTCACACAGACGAGAGGCCCTTCCGCTGCCCCGACTGCGGGAAGGGCTTCCAGCGCAACACCCACCTCACCAGCCACCGGCGCATCCACACCGGGGAGACGCCCTATGAGTGTCCCAAGTGTGGGAAGAGATTCCGGCATAGCTCAGCCGTGACCCACCATCAACGGAGCCACCACTAAGGGAAGCCCTGTGAGTGCCGCGAGTGTGGGAAGAGCTTCGTGTGCTGCTCCAGCTCCATCCCCTATGGGAGATCCACCCTGGATGATCCCTAGTGATCCCCGGTGATCCGTGGTGCCGGTGATCCGTGTTGGGATTACACCTGGCTGGGGGGCTCCACATCCTCCTGGCTCCCTCTGGGTGCCTGCACACATCCATGGACCAACATCCAAAATCCGTTTTGTAGAGCTGATTTGTCCACTCCTGATCCCAGAAAAAAACCACTTTTTGCATCTTCTGGTGGCCTTAACAACACTGGATAGTCTTGGAGGTCTTCTCCAACATAAATCCATTGTTTTAATTCTCTCTGGCCCACAGACATCTTCTACAGCCAAATGGGGAGGGACTGGGAGAAAACCCTCAATTTTGGAGACAGTTGGGTGGAAACCCCTCCAAAAAAGGTTCTTCCCACCCGCCAAGCACATGGATGCTCTGCCAGCAGGGATACATAAATCTTTTTTTTTTCTTTGCCTTGAAACGAAAAGGTTTCTGTTCATTCATTTCAAAGCCCTGAAACTGGGGTAGAAATAAAGGCGTTGAAATAAGGCATGGATGGGGACATGTGGGGGACAATGATATGTGTAGGGCCATGGGGGGACATGGACACAGACAGGACCATGTGAGACATGGCGGAACACAGACATGGATGGCAACATGGGAAACACGCATGGGGACACGAACTGGGATAGCGTCAATGCCACCACTACAGTGCCACCAGCACCTTCATCTTGGCCATGGCAAAGCGCTGCCTGATGCAGTTCCCGCCACCACATCTGCACTGTCACCACCGCGGTGTCCCAGCTGAATGTCAGCACCCATCAGGGCGGGGTGGGGACATTGTTCAGCTGGTGACAAGTGGCCCGGAAGTGAGTGACAGCCACCAGGGTGTCCCTGGGGCCACCGCACTTAGGGGACCTCAACTGCCCCTGGGGACAGGGGAAAAGGTCAGTGTCACCTGGTGGGTCACGTTGCCCTGCACTGGGTGTCACCAGAGGTGTCCTGGTGGCAGCATCCACACAGATGTGGCAACATTGTCCCCTGATGTGTGTCATAGTTGCATCATGTCCCTCCCCTCTGTATGTCCCTATCCCCCACCATGGCTCCCTGTCGCCCCTCTTTGTGTCCCTGTCCTGTCCCGTGTGTCCCTGTCACCCTTCTGTGTGTCCCTGTCCCTCCCGCTATGTCTCTGCCGCCACCCCTGGTGGCGTTGCCCTGCACTGGGTGTTGGGGTCATGTCCTGCAGGGTCTCTTTGTGTCCTGCAGGGTGTCCCTGTCTGCCTCAGGGTGTTCCCATGGCTGCTCCTGGCACTGAGTGTCTGCGCCCACCCTGGCACAGGTACAGTCATGCCACGACATCTGTGACACCCCATGACATCCCATGACACCCTTTGATTTTGGGTCCATTCCCCGTGCAATGGGTCCCACTTCAAACCACCCCAGAACCCCCCAAAATTCCTCACCCATGATGTGCACACATCCCCCTGGAAGTCCCCTCAGGCTCTCGGCCACGGAACTGTTGCTGGTGACGTTGAGCCACAGGATGCACAGGCTGTCCCCAAGGGTGGCCCCGGCTGCCGCCTCCAGTGGCCCCTGCTGCAACAGGTCCCTCTGGGTGGCCAGGACTGCAACCCCAAACATCAGTCAGTGACCCCGAAAATTCATCAGGGGTCCCAAAAATTCACCAGGGATCCCAAAATCCCCATTAGAGAGCCCCAGCCCCAAATCCATCGTGACAGGTTCTGCATGCTGGCCGATACTGCGACCCCAAAAATTCATCACGGATCCCAAAAACCCCCAAAATTCATCAGGGATCTCCAAAATCCATCAGGGATCCCGAAATCCCCTGCTGGGGACAATCCTGATGTGTCCCTTAAGGAGCTGAGGACACCTCCAGGATGTCACCTGTTGTAGTATGTTTTCTTTATTTGACAGGTTCTCTGTGTAATTTGTGGTTTTGCAACCCCTCTGTATTGTCCTCCCCGTGATTCAGTTTAGTTCTGTTTGTTACCCAGCTACTCCCTGCCAAGTTTCAAACCTCCCCCCTTCCCAGCTGTTAACCCTTCCTGCCCCTACCTTTGCCCCAGAACCTTCCTTACTCCTCCTTCCATTAAATGTCAATCCCTGCCCGAACCTGCCCTCCCCTTTAGAAACTTCCCTGTCAGTTTTGGATCCTTCACAACCCCATCAGTTTACTCAAGCTGTTCTCCTCCCTTGAAATCCTTCGTTGGTTTACACATTGTATTCCCTGCCTTGTGTTCCACCCCCAGCTCTCGCGATTCTCTAGAGATTGTATCGATTAGCTAGAGATTGTATCGTCCCCGAGACCCCCCCGTTTATAAGCAATTGTCTGCCCTCTGTTCAGGGTGCTGGGATCCTGGACTCGTATTGCCCCTCAGCCCGCAGGGCAGGTTTTGCCCCCGAGCAAGGCAGCACGGGCCAGATAGCTCAGTCCCTCCTGGGGACAGAGAGTCCAAATACCCAGGCTGCTCGTAGCCAAGGCTACCTTAAGCAGGCTTAGTGGATATCAGCTCTTTAGTGATTATCAGCTCTCTTAGAATTCCAGCTCTTTGCTTGCTAAGGTGCCTGGCAGGCTATTGACCGAAAAGCAGATGTGAGAGAGGAGAAGATTCGTCCTGGAGTTCCACAGCGATGGTTTTATTGGGGGGTCTGTGAAGGGTTCCAGCGACGGCTCTTCTTCTGCCAAATGGGCTAAAACAGCCCCTTTTTATAGGGTACAAAGGGATCCAAACTTGTCCAATAGTAGAGGTTGGGGGAAAGTGACCTATGGGGTTACAGAGATAAGCTGGGGTCCGAGAGGCGGAAGACAGGAGCTTATTTTGCTATCTCATCATCACTCAGCAATTCCTGTGGTTAAGCCTCAGCCCTCCATGGGGCCCTAGCCAATTCCATGGAACCTGCTACAGACTCAGGGAGTTTTACCATGGAATAAAGTTCCCCCAGTTCCGCCCCAGGGCCCGTGCTGCTGCCTTTTTGTTTCTGCGCCGAACCTCCACTGGCAGCTGGGACTCTGCGGAGCTCCAACGGGGGCTCTGTCGCGCCCCTGTTGTCATCCAGCCGGGACTCAGCGCCCTGCGACAGATCCGCCACATCCACCCCTCCCCACCTGCGTGTCCCCCCTCACCCTCCCTGCCCTGGGGACATTTGGGGACACCCCTCTCACCCAGGTGTCAATTCTGGGTGTCCCTGGTGAGCTGCACGGCCACGGCCAGGCCGATGCCCTAAGGGCAGCCGGTGACAAGGACAGTGTGAGCTGGGGTGATACCGAATTCTGCCCCAAAAGGCGAAATAATAACTGCTCAGAGACTAAGTTTCCAAGTCTATAAGCAGGAGGTATTTATTAGCAACGCGTTGGAGAATCCTCCAGGTCTCCCTGGAACAAAGGATTCTGCTGTTAGCACCAAAAGCAGCTTTTTATACAAGTTTGAACATAGGTTACATCATATGACATGCATATTCATATATAGGTGGAGCATAGGCGGAGTCTCTCATTTTGAGGAGTCGTCTTGGTGGGAGTTCCGGTAGCCTTCATCAGGCGGGGGTCTCTCTGGTGAGTTCTCCTCGGGCTAAACTTTTGAACCTGTCCTAATTTGGGGGGCTTCCTGGTGTAGTTGGCATGGTCTTAGTGGCCTGGCAAAAGTTACTGGGTCAAACTGACATTGTTGGCTCTGAAAACTGCTTGTTTTATAATTTCCCTGTTTTTATCTTGTCTATTATGGTTTCCTGTCAGTGTGTTCCGTTTTCTTAGACAATTTATTGCTTCCATGATTCCTTAATGCTGAGCTTTTCGCAGATGCCTTGCATTTTACAGTTTAATCCCATATTTCTCAAAGACTGTTCGTTTAAGTGGCTTCAGGGGGGTGGCCATGGTGTCACCTCCTCCACCCCGGGCAAAGGCTCTTAACGGGATCAGCGCTCATGTGGCACCGGGATCGGGCTCAGGACGGGGGGACAAAGGGGGGTGACACCTCGGGATGTCTCCAGGATGGGGGGAGACAAAGGGTGAACCCCCCTCGGGGTGTGGCAGAGATCTGGGGACATTTCTGGGGACAGCACAAAGTGTGGGGTGGCTCCACCCCCTTCACCTGGGGACCCTAAATGCCCTTCCTGTCTCAGGGGACTTTGGGGACCCCAAATCTTCCCAAGCAGCCAGAGCGAGCTCCGAGCTCTGGGACTGGACACCAGGACTGCCTGGACTGTGCTCTGAGCCCTGAGACTGAGCACTGAGGACCCCCTGGACCTGCCAGAGACTCCTTGCACTCACTCCAAGCAGCAACACCGGTCCCCAGACTCACTGGGAACCCCCCAGCCCCAGCTTTGCGCTCAGGTACCGAGCACCAGAGACCCCCGGGATGCCCCTGGGACTCCCCCCATGGCCCCGGGATGTCCCCCCAGGCCCCACAGCCCAGTCCCAGCACGTACTGAGCCCTGCAGGGAGGTCCCCAGGCCCAGGCCCACCCCAAAAATCATCCCCAGGGAGGGGTATGTGGGGTCCCCAGAGATACCCCAGGGTGGGGAGGGGAAGGTTTGGGGTCCCCGGAGACCCCTGGCAAGGGTTAACTGGGGAGTCCTGGGCGGATTTTGAAGGTCCTGAAGGTGTTTGGGGGTGGGATCCCCAAACTTCAGGGAGGGTCCCCAAAAATTTTCTCCTGGAGCGATTTGGGCAAGCCCCCAGCCCATCCATGGTGGGGCTCTCAGGCCTTGCCACAAAGCACCACACAATAACCACTGAGCTATTTGCACAGCCCTGCCCACCCACTGCATTAAATCACACCTTAGAACTGACTTTTATTTGCATAATGCCACCCACATTGCAATACAAACGCAAAATGAAACATTTGCGTAACAGTTGCCTGAATGAGAGATGTGGGACTCCAGGTGTCTCTCCAAAATGCAGTTTATTGTATCCAAGACGTTACAGCAGTCCAGGGTCCTGGGCAACAGAGCCTGTGCCTACAGCTGTCAGCTCCAGCAGGAGTCGAGCCTGAAGACGCTTTAATTTTGGTTGCAATGCATTATATACTTTTCTTTGCTGAGCATCTTAATAGAGAAGAACCAATCTTCACCTTAAGTTTTACCCATAGCCTACCATAACTAGTATAATTACCATATTCATGCTAATATTCTCCAATCACTAAAAGTTAGTATGTTACAATTTAAGCTAGCAGTTGTTTCTTAGTTTTCTTGTGTTGGAAAATTCTGAGACCTTTTTTTCTACTTGCAACATCAGCAGTCTTGTTTGCCTGTGCTATCTTTTTGCTTGGTAAAAACATCTTGTTTGAGGTGGGTTTATCCTTTGCTCTATAAGTCATAAAAACCCCTTCTAACTAACATAACCTTTGCCATCTTAGTTGTCCAGTAAGACTGGCTCAGCAATTGTTTTCTTCTATATTGTGAAAAATGTGTCTTTTATGATTGGGTTTTTGCAAATAATGAAATGAACATTATATGTGTTATGTTAGAAAGTTATGCTGTATTAATTTTCTTAAGTGGTGTTAAATATAGTTTTAGGTTATAACATAATGTTAAAATGGAAACTATGCTATGTAAGATACTTTTTAAAGAGAGGACTTGCACCAAGATAGCAGCCACAGGACACCTAAATCTTTCAGAAAAAAAGAATTTATTGCTCCCTTATCAGAAGAAATTAACTTCTTCCTGCCTCGATCAGCCCTGAAGACGCTGTCAGGATCCAGAGGAAGGAGCTGATACTGACCAGACAGAATACTGCGTTTGAATGGAATTTATGCAGCATGTATCAGATGTATGAATCTGCAACAGGCTTTTAAGGGTTAATCCTCTGTTAACGTGGGTCCTTTTTCAGGCTTATTTTGCCCAGAAAAGGTACCTGGACCGTGCATAACTCTTTGTTTTTATTGTCTCGTATTGTCCTAATCCAAATTGTCCAAATTTTTATTACTCTAATTATATTACTATTTTTCTAACCATTTAATTACTATTAAACTTTTAAAACTTTAAAAAAAGCTGATTGGCGTTTTTCACACATATCAAAACTTGCTTTCATTTCTATTCCTTCTTCAGATTTTACATTCAAAAATCTTTCTGCCAAGCACACATACATATCTGTGAGACTTTCTTGCCAAACTTTCACCCTTCCGAATGCAAAACGGCGCCCGCACCTGCAACCAAACGACAGTCCGGGTCTCGCCTTAACACCAACCAATCGCCTAAACCCCAACCAATCACATCACGGGATTCACACCATATTTGCATACCCACGCCCACTTAGCCCACCGCGGGCTGCAGCCGCCTCCGGGCGCTGTTCGCTCCCAGTTCCCTCCCAGTGCTCCCAGTAAGAGCGGGACTGGAAGGGAAAGCGCTCCCAGTTCCTTCCCGCTGCTCTCAGGATCGCTCCCAGTGCCGCGCGGGACGGGGCCAGTTTGGGAAACCGCCCAGGGCAGAGCGCAGCTGCTTTTGTGGGTTGGCACTGCCCGGGCCGGGCTGGGAGCGGAGGAGGAGCGGGAGGAAGCGGAGGGACAGACGAGGAGGGGGAAGAGCAGCACCAAGACCCCGCGGTTTCCCCGCTCAGGCCGCCGCTCCCCCCTCTCCGCCAGCCTCGCC
>NW_005054725.1:0-303 GCF_000277835.1 Geospiza fortis | reverse complement strand
CCCCCTCTCTCCTGCTCCATCTCCCAGCCCAGCACGGCCCCCGGCTGCAGGACAGCCCTGCTGCCAAAGCTGTCCTGCTGGGGACGCACTGGGGGGATCTCCTTGCCCTGCCCTGTGGCATGGAGGCAAATCTGTGGGAGATTGGAGAGCAGCGAAATATCGCGATGTTACGTGCAGATGGAGCCCCTCCCCTTCTACTGTAGCCGTTAACCCTTGCTATAAATTACCCTGTTCTACTGTTATTAAACGCCTTTTACCGTTGACCATATTGGTGTTGCAAGTGATTGGCCCGAGCAGGCAAAG
>NW_005054724.1:145786-147116 GCF_000277835.1 Geospiza fortis | reverse complement strand
GAGGGCACCCGCACCGTGGTGACGCTCATGGCCAAGGTGGGACACCTGTCCCCCGCCCTGATGGAGCGCCTGGAGGACAAGGTGGGACCCCACACCTGGGCACGGCACGGGGGGTGACACTGGGAGGGACCTGGGCCTCAGGGCTGGGGGGTCACCTGGGGTCAGCGGTGCCACCTAGGATCAGCGGTGTCACCTGGGGTCAGCGGTGCCACCCCTCCTCTGTCTCTCCTCTCCCACCTGTCCCTGTCTCAGCTGTCCCTGTCTCTGGCAAGCCCTGGAGCTGGCTGAGCAGTTCTGTCCCTGTCCCACCTGTCCCTGTCCCCATGCCAGATGCTGGAGCTGGCAGAGTACTTCAATCCCTGTCCCCTGTCTCGCTTGTCCCTGTGTCCATGTCCCATGTTTCCCCTGTCCATCGCTCACCTGTCCCTGTGTCCCTGTCCCTGTGAGGCGCTGGAGCTGGCCAAGCAGTTCTATCCCTGTATTTATGTCCTTGTGTCCCTGTCCTTGTCTCACCTGTCCCTGTCCTGTCCCCCAGGCCCTGGAGCTGGCAGAGCAGTTTGACCCCGACGAGCTGCGCCGCGTGGCGCTGGCGCTGGCGCTGCAGCAGCGCCGCTGCGTGCCCCTGCTGCGGGCCCTGAGCTACCACCTGCTGCAGAAACCTGCTGAGCTGCCCCTGCCCGTGCTCACCGACCTGCTCTTCGCCTTCAGTGAGTGCCAGGGGACAATCCTGGTCCTGTGTCACTGTCCCGGGGCTGGGAATTGCCTGGGCTGGGTGCCAGGGCCACCTGCGGGGGCTGGGGACAATCCATGGTCCCTTGTCACTGTCTCGGGGCTGGGAGCTACTGGGCTGGCAGTGGGTGGAGAAATCCAGGTGAGCTTGGGAGTCCCAATCCTGTCCTCTCTCAGCCAGGTGGGTGAGGGAGTCCAGGTGGGGCTGGGCACTGTGGGTCAGCCCAGGGTCAGGGAGGAGGCCATTCTAGGTGTCCTGTCACTCCAGGTGTCCCAAACCCCTGGGAGCTCAGCGTGAGGCCATTCCATCACCCTGGGTGTCCCCAGTCCCTCCCCAGCTCACCTGCAGCCCCTTTAGGCACCGGGGGGCTCTCAGGTGTCCCTGCAGCCTCTCCTCTCCAGGTGACTGTCCCCAGCTGTCACCTGTGCTGCGGGGGGCACAGGACAGAGGTGCTCAGAGCCCCCGTGCTGAGCTGTCCCCCCTGGCACAGGCAAGCTGAGCTTCCAGCAGCCGCAGGTGCTGCACCGCCTGGCCCTGGAGCTGCAGCCTCACCTGGGCAGCCTGAGCCCGGCTCCGGTGCTGCGCTGTGCCCGCTCCCTC
>NW_005054724.1:143897-145258 GCF_000277835.1 Geospiza fortis | reverse complement strand
GACAGGGGGACCTCACCTGGGGCTGGGGGGGCATGGAGAGAGTGAGGGAACCTCACCTGGACCTGGGGGGACAGGGGGAGCCTCACCTGGGGCTGGGGGACAAGAGGGACCTCACCTGAGCCTGGGAGGAGAAGGGGGACCTCACTTGGCCCTGGGAGGAGAAGGGGGACCTCACCTGGGCCTGGGGGGGGCACAGAGAGGGTGGGGGAACCTCACTTGGCCCTGGGGGAGGCAGGGGACACTCACCTGTGCAGGGGGTGTTGTCACCTTTCCCAGCAGGTTTCTCTCACCAATCTGGGCTGTTGTCACCTGGGAGCAGGTGGCAGTGAGGGCCCCTCCCTGTCCAAGCTGTGTCACCATTCCCAGTGGGAATCAGGGATCATTTCCCGCTGGATTTGGCTCCATCCAGAGCCTCCAGCTGTGACTGCTGGTGCTGGTCCTGTCCCAGTTCTGTCCCAGTTCTGTCCCAGTTCTGTCCCAGTTCACCTCTCTGCACGTCCCCATGCACACTGAGACATTCCAGCCTGCCCTTGTAGCAGGATAAGATCCCCCAGGGTCCCTGCTGATGTTTCCAAGCTTTTCCTCGCTGCTCCCCTCGCACCTTCCTGCTCCTTCTGCCCCAGTTCCTGCCAGGTCCATCCCCCTGCCCTTTCCCACCCTCACCGGGGTGTTCCAGAGCTTCCCCTCGTGCCTGCACAGAGCCCCAGCGTTCCCTCACTGCTGTTCCCACCTGGGGGGTGTCTCTGGCTGACGTGTCCCACCTGTCCCTCCTGTCCCCGTTCTGGACAGCCCCACATTCCCATTTTTCCCGTTTTTCCTGCAGTACTGCCTGGATAACACTCAGGACCTGTCCAGCACCCAGCCCCACATTCCCATTTTCCCGTTTTTCCCGCAGTACTGCCTGGATAACACTCAGGACCTGTCCAGCACCCAGCTCTGCGGGATCCTCGTCTCCTTCGCCCGCCTCAACTTCCAGCCCAGCTCCAGCGAGGAGTTCTTCTCCATGGTGATGTCCCTGGGCTTCCCCGGGGGTCTGGGTGGGGAGGGACCCCAGAGAGCCCCCCAGGCAGAGATCCCTCCCCAGAGCCTCCCAAAGTCCCCGTTTCCCCATGTCCTGGCGCTCCAGGTGTCCCAGATCCCCCCCAGCTCCCTCTCTGGGCACTGGAGAGGCCCTGAACCCCCTCCAGGTGGCCCCCCCAGCTGTCACCTGTCCCAGAGCACAGGTGTTCCCCTGGCACGTTGCCGTGGGAAAGGGGCTGCTGGATGGGGTGACGGGGTCACCTGAGAGGGCCCTGCAGCCCCCGAGGGACAGGGGACAGCTGCGTGGCTGAGCTGGGCTCTGGGTGTCCCCTCTGCAGATC
>NW_005054724.1:143551-143886 GCF_000277835.1 Geospiza fortis | reverse complement strand
AGGGGCAGGAGCCGCAGCTGGACGTGCACCTGCTGACAGACGTGGTGTGGTCCCTGTGCGTCCTGCAGCAGCCCCGGGCCCCCCACCTGCGCCAGCTGCTGTCCCCCGAGTTCCAGGCCCGGCTGCGAGGTGAGCCCGGGCACAGCGGGGCTGCTCACACCCTGAGCTGGGAGCCAGGGCGTGGACAGGGGCTGGGGGGCACCTGTCCCTCAGGGTTACCTGTCCCACAGGGTCATCTGTCCCTCAGGGTTACCTGTCCCACAGGGTCATCTGTCCCTCAGGGTCACCTGTGCCTCAGGGTCACCTGTCCCACAGGGTCACCTGTCCCTCAGGGT
>NW_005054724.1:141853-142819 GCF_000277835.1 Geospiza fortis | reverse complement strand
CCTGCCACAGTGACCTCCGTGCCCACGAGCCCCGTGTCCCTCCCGTGGGACCCGGGGGGCCAATGCCACTGGAGACATGGAGTCTGGGAGTGCCTGGGCTGGGGGGGCTTCTCAGGGGCTGCAGCTCACCTGGGGCACAGGCTGTGTCACTGTGTCACAGCCCATGGCTGCAGCTCACCTGGGGCACAGGCTGTGTCACTGTGTCACAGCCCATGGCCATTGAACCCAGCAGGGCTGCACAGCCCTTTCCAGGAGGAACATTCCCCAGATCCCACCTGAGCATCCCCGGGCACCACCCGGGACCGTTCCCCTGGCCCTTGGTGCCACCTGAGCCCAGCGCCGCCTGGCTCAGCCCCCGGGGACGTCCCTGTGCCAGGTGCCCTTTCCGTGGGGACTGCCCCCCCCGAGCCTTCGCTGGGGGCTGTTCCTGTGTCCCTGGGTGCCACCTGAGCGTGTCCCCACGTGTCTCACAGGTGACAGCTCCCCGCGGGCAGAGAGCTCGTGGCTGAAGCTGCTGCACATCAACGCCACAGCCAGGCTAGAGGTGCCAGGCTACGAGGGGCCCTTCCTGCCCCCCGAGCTGCTGGGGGGGCACGGGGACAGGGACAAGGACAAGGAGAAGGCCACCCCCCTGCAGCGGTGGCTGCGGGAGGCACTGCCGGGGGCACTGGGGGGCCCCGACCTCGTCAGGTACAACGTCGGTGAGTGCCACCTGCCAGTGCCACCCCTGGGGCTGGCACCCACCTGGGCACCTTCCTGTGCCACCTCCCAGCCCTGGCACTCGCCATGGGCACCCCTGGCCCTGGCACTCCCACCCCTGCTGCCTTCCCCTGTGACCCCATCCCAGCCCTGCCACCCTGTTACCCTCCTGTGTCCCCCCTCAGCCCTGTCACCTTTCCCTGTCACCCTCTGCAGCCCAGTCAAATTCGGTCCCTGTCCCGCAGTGTCGGGGACCGGCCACCGGCT
>NW_005054724.1:140959-141739 GCF_000277835.1 Geospiza fortis | reverse complement strand
GCCCCCGGCCGGCCACAGCAAGCCCCGTGCTCCGCGTGTCCCCTGTCCCCTGGCTGGGGTCAGCAGGGTCCCTCCCCACGGACACTGCCCCTCCGGGCTGGGGTCAGCAGGGTCCCTCCCCACGGACACTGCCCCTCCGGGCTGGGGTCAGCAGGGTCCCGGGTGACTCTGAGTCCCCTGTCCCTCCCCACGGACACTGCCCCTCCGGGGTGGCTCTGAGTCCCCTGTCCCTTCTGTCCCTGCAGATGCCGAGGCGGTGCTGGACAGTGACAACAAACCTCTGCCCGTGAGGGAGTACGCTGCCCCCCACCTGTCCCACTCTGAGGGGACAAAGCCACTGCCACCGGGGGCCAGGAGGTGCGTGGGGACAGGGGGAGACAGGTGCTGGGTGAGGACAGGGGGGGCTCCCCAGGTGGGGAAGGGGGAGAGGAGGGGGACAAGAGAGGAACGAGGGGACAAGAGGGGAGGAAGAGGAGGGGGGAACAGGGAGGGGATGAGGAGGGAGAATAAAAGGGCCAGTGGGGGAGAAGAGGTGGCAGGAGGGGGACAGGGAGGGGACATGGGACAGGAATGGGATAGGAGGTGGTGGGAGGGGCACAGCGCGGGCACCGCAGGGCTCTGCAGGCTTGGGGTGGCCATGCTCACGGCTGTCCCTGTCCCTGGGGTGCCCATGCTCATGGCTGTCCCTGTGCCCAGTCCCTGGGGTGCCTGTGCTCACGGCTGTCCCTGTGCCCAGGGGGCCCATGCTCAGTGTCTGTCCCCCTGCCCCCGGGGCCCCGG
>NW_005054724.1:137751-140428 GCF_000277835.1 Geospiza fortis | reverse complement strand
AACACCCTGTAACACACAGCAACACCCTGTAACAGCCTGTAACAGCCTGTAACATCCTGTAACACCCAGCAACACCCTGTAACACACAGCAGCAGCCTGTAACAGCCTGTAACAGACAGCAACACCCTGCAACAGCCTGTAACAGCCTGCAACACCCTGTTAGACTCTGCAACACCCTGTAACACCCTGTAACACCCAGCAACACCCTGTAACAGCCTGTAACATCCTGTAACACCCTGTTAGACTCTGCAACACCCTGTAACACTCAGCAACACCAGCAACACCCACCCCGGGTCTGGGAACACCCCCCGGGTCCCTGACAGCCCCTGCATGTGCCCAGCACTGCCAGTGCCACCGCGGGGCCTGGCACCAGGTGACACATCCACGTGGCACTTGGACCCTCTCAGCCCCTTCCAGGAGAAATAGTCCCAAAATATTCCCAAAATGTTCCCAAAACAGTCCCAGAATATTCCCAAAATATTCCCAGAATATTCCCAAAGTATTCCCAGAATATTCCCAAAATACTCCGCAGATATTCCTCAAATGCCACCTGAGCCTCCCTCTCGGGGTCAGAGCCCAGCCCCATCCTGTGAGATGCCCCCAGGACTCGTGTGGCCTCACCTGTGCCCAGCCCAGGGCATGGTCCCTGTGCCCGTGGCCACCCTGTTGGCCCCAGCCGGGTGCCATTGTCCCCCTGGCACAGCTGGGCACAGCTGGCACCGTTGGGACGGAGGCTCTGACACCCCCTGGGGGGCTGCCAGCTGCCCCCAGCCTGGGGCTCAGCAGGGATGAGCCACCATGATCCCCCCGGGCCACCTGCCAGCTGCTGGGGGGGACAGGGGTGACAGGGAGGTGACACAGGCGGGCTGATCCTGTGGGGTCAGCCAGGATTAACCCCTGGGGGTAATTATAGCCCGGGGGAGTGTGACAGCCACGTGTCACCCCCAGAGTCACTGCCAGCCCCTGCTCTCATTGTCACCGTCACACCTGGGGGGTGGTGGCACGTCCCAGGGTGGGCACTGGGACCTCAGGTCGGTGCTGAGCCCCTCCTGTGGCACAGCCAGGGCAGGACAGGAGGGGACACAGCTGGGACCCCAGGGCTGCTGTCACTCCCCTGTGCCCTGCAGGTGCCACACTACGAGTTCCTGGAGCTGAAGCTGGAGCGGCAGCGCGTGGCCTACCTGAAGGACAAGGTGGCCAAGGCCCTGGCCAGTGACGCGGCAGAGGACACTGCAGGGGACACGGCCACCTAGCCCGCCTCACCTCATCGGGTGGCCCTGTCCCTGTGCCAGTGTGAGCAGGTCACCGTGCCGAGGTGGCCCCGTGCCTGAGCCCAGGTGGCCACGTCACCACAGCGAGGTGGCCACGTCACCAGGTCACCGTGCCTGGGTGGCAATGTCACCACAGCGAGGTGGCCGTGTCACCAGGTCACCGTGCCCGGGTGGGACCCCACAGTGAGGTCCCCGTGTCCCTGTGTGACTGCTGCTCCATGTCACCAACAGCTCAAATAAACACAGAACTGTACCGGGATGGTGGCTGGGCATGGTGGCACAGGGGACGGGTGGCATTGGGGGTGGGTGGCATTGGGGAGAGGTGTCATTTGGGACATGACATTGGAGACAGGTGTCATGGGGGACTTTGGGGACAGTGGGGACGGGTGGCATTGGAGACACATGACATTGGGGATGGTTGCCATCAGTGCCAGGTGTCATTGGGACCAGGTGACATCCAGGCTGGGTGACACTGGGGCTCAGTGGCATCATGGCCAGGTGACATTGGGACTGGGTGACATTGGGGCTAGTTGGCATCATGGCCAGGTGACACTGGGGCTCAGTGACATTGGGGTTCAGTGACACTGGTGCTAGGTGACATGGGAGCCAAGTGACATCTGTGGTGGTTGGCTTTGGGGTTGAGTGACATGGGGCCTGGGTGATATTGGGGTCGCCCTGGGTGACACTGGGGCCAGGTGACATTGGGGTTGAGTGACATTGGGGCTGGGTGACATTGGGAATGGTGACACCAGGGTGGGATAGCACTGGACGGGTGACATTGGGGCTGGGTGATGGCAGGAACAGGTGGCAGTGGGGCAGGATGACACTGGGTGACACCAGGGTGGGATAGCACTGGACGGGACGGGTGACATTGGGGCTGGGTGATGGCAGGAACAGGTGGCAGTGGGGCAGGATGACACTGGGAATGGTGACACCAGGGTGGGATAGCACTGGACGGGTGACATTGGGGCTGGGTGATGGCAGGGACAGGTGGCAGTGGGGCTGGGTGACATTGGGGCTGGGTGACATTGGGAATGGTGACACCAGGGTGGGGTGGCATGGGACGGGTGGCAGTGGGGCTGGGTGACACTGGGAATGGGTGACATTGGGACAGGTGACATTGGGGTTGAGTGACTGGGAATGGGTGACATTGGGAATAGTGACACCAGGGTGGGGTGGCGCTGAACAGGTGCCATTGGGGCAGGGTGACACTGGGAATGGTGACACCAGGGTGGGGTGGCACGGGACGGGTGGCAGTGGGGCAGGGTGACATTGGGAATGGGTGACACTGGGAATGGTGACACCAGGGTGGGGTGGCACTGAACAGGTGACATTGGGGCTGGGTGATGGCAGGAACAGGTGGCAGTGGGGCAGGATGACACTGGGAATGGTGACACCAGGGTGGG
>NW_005054724.1:135845-136570 GCF_000277835.1 Geospiza fortis | reverse complement strand
TGAGGCCCGGGGCAGCGCGGGGCGCGGACGGAGCGGGAGGATGAGGAGGGAGAGGAAGAACGGGAGCGGAGCCATGGGGGTGCGGGATGGAGCCGGAGGATGGCGATGGAGCGGGGCGAGGAGGATGGAGCCGGGGGATGAAGGACGGAGCCGGAAGGATGAAGGACGGAGCGGAAAGGACGGAGCAGGAGGATGAGGATGGAACAGGAGGATGGAGCCGGTGGGATGAAGGACGGAGCAGGGAGGAGGGAGCCGGAGCCGTCAGGGTGGAGATGGAGAGATGAAAGAAAGAGCGGGAGCCATGGAGGAATGAGGGATGAGGATGGAGCAGGGGATGAAGGACGGAGCAGGGAGGGCTGCAGGATGGGAGGATGAGGATGGAGCAGAGGGAAGGTGGATCGAGGTGGGGGATGAAGGACAGAGGCGCAGTGATGGAGCCGGAGGATGAGGATGGAGCCGGGGGATGAAGGACAGAGCCCGAGGGTGAGGATGGAGCGGGGAAATGAGGGGCAGAGCGTGAATGACGGAGCCCGAGGATGAGGATGGAGCGGGAGGATGAGGATGGAGCCCGAGGATGAGGATGGAGCGGGAAGATGAGGATGGAGCGGGAGGATGAGGATGGAGCCGGAGGATGAGGATGGAGCGGGAGGACGCGGCCCGGCCGCGGCTCTCGGAGCCGCCACCGCCCGGGCTCGGGCCTGGCAGAACCGGGGGGGGCCGGCCCG
>NW_005054724.1:131523-132935 GCF_000277835.1 Geospiza fortis | reverse complement strand
CGCAGCCACAGAAGGTTCTGGAGCCGGGCAGGGACCGTGCCCGGAGCTGGCGGGGACCGGCCCTGTCCCCCCGGCCCCGGGGCTCTGTGCCAGGGACCCCCAGAGCCACCAGCTGGGGGGCACCAACGGGGAGCCCCAGGACGGCCCTGGCGGTGACAGCGACGGTGACAACGACCTGGAGCTCAGCACGGGGACAGTGGGGAGCGCTGATGGCCACAGCGAGCTGGGCTCTGCAGCCACCGCCCTGGGGACATCAGTGACACCAACCCCTCTGGATGAGATGGACACTGCAGACAATGACATGGTGGCACCAGTGACAGCCAGCCTGACGGACTCAGGGGACACTGACCTGGTGGCACCAGTGACACCAACCCCACTGGACGAGGTGGATGCTGCAGCCCCCAGCCTGCCTGAGGAGCAGGACACTGCGGCCACCGACGTGGTGACACCAGGGACACCAACCGCGCTGGACACTGCAGATGCTGATGTGGTGACAGCCAGTCTGATGGACAGCACAGCCACCAGCCTGGTGGCACCCAGCCCGTCAGATGCTGCAGCCCCTGATGGAGTGGCATTGGTGACACCAAGCCCACCAGATGAGGTGGACAGTGTGGCCACAAGCCTGGTGACACCAGTGACACCCAGCCCACCACATGAGCCAGACAGCATGGCCACCAGCCTGGTGACACCAGTGGCACCAAGCCCACCACATGAGCTGGATATCACGGCCACTGACCTGGTGACAGCGGTGACACCCAGCCAGCTGGACAAGATGGAAGCTGTGGACACTGTCCTGGTGACACCAGTGACACCCACCCTGATGGCCACTGCGGCCACCAGCCCAGTGACATCAGTGACACCACCCTCCCTGGATGAGAGTAGCACTGCGGCCACCGACCTGGTGACATCGGTGACACCTGCCCCGATGGACACCACGGACGCTGCCCCAGTGACCCCCAGTGTGATGGACACCGCGGACACCAGACCGGTGACATCGGTGACACCGAGCCCCCGGGATGAGCTGGCCACCGTGACCACTGAGACGGCCACCATGGCCACCGCTGCAGTGACCCCCGATGTGAAGGACACCGTGACCCCTGCTGCGGTGACCCCTGACCTGAAGGACACCGTGACCCCTGCTGCGGTGACCCCTGACCTGAAGGACACCGTGACCCCTGCTGCGGTGACCCCTGACCTGAAGGACACCGTGACCCCTGCTGCGGTGACCCCTGACCTGAAGGACACCGTGACCCCTGCTGCGGTGACCCCTGACCTGAAGGACACCGTGACCCCTGCTGCGGTGACCCCTGACCTGCTGCGGTGACCCCTGACCTGAAGGACACCGTGACCCCTGCTGTGGTGACCCCCGATGTGAAGGACACCGTGACCCCTGCTGTGGTGACCCCCAGCCC
>NW_005054724.1:128024-129770 GCF_000277835.1 Geospiza fortis | reverse complement strand
ACACAGGGAATGGCTCCCACTGGAGCAGTGGCAATTTAGATAGGATACTGGGATGAAACTCTTTGCTGGGAGGGTGGAGAGGGACTGGAATGGATTTCCTAGAGAAGCTGCAGCTGCCCTGCTGACGGAAGTGCCCAGGCCAGGCTGGACAGGGCTTGGAGCAGCCTGGGCTAGTGGAAGGTGGCCCTGCCATGGCAGGATGGGATGGGATCATCCTCAGAGCCCCTTTCCCCCCAAACCATCCCATGATTCCATGACATGAGCCCAGCATCAGGCCCTCCAAGCCCAGCCTGGCTGGGAAGGACGAGGACGAGCTGCTCCTGCAGCCCTGTCCCTGCTCCCAACCTGGTGACCGACGCTGCTCCTGCCCTGGCCATCAAGGAGGAGAGCGAGGAGGAGGAGGAGGTGAGTGTTGGGGGGCTCTGCGACCCCCCCGGGGTGCTGGGGGGTGACAGTGCTGTGCCCCGGGGGTGGATGGGGCAGGGATGGAGGGCAGGCTCAGCCGGGGATGGCTGAGGTGATGGTGTGGCCTGGGAAGGGGTGTGCAGGGGGGTCCGTGCCATTCAGGGCTCTGTGTGTGCCCCGGGGGGGTCTCACAGCGCTGTGCCCCCCCCAGGTGGATGAGACAGGGCTGGAGGTGCGGGACATCGAGCTGGTGATGGCCCAGGCCAACGTGTCCCGGCCCAAGGCCGTGAGAGCCCTGAGGCACAATAACAACGACATCGTCAACGCCATCATGGTGAGTGGGGGGCTGAGACCCCTCTCTTTTCCCAGGGGAACTGGGGCTGAGACCCCCCCCTTTCCTGGGGGAATTGGGGCTGAGACCCCCCCTTCTCCCGGGGGAATTGGGGCTGAGACCCCTCTCTTTTCCCAGGGGAACTGGGGCTGAGACCCCTCTCTTTTCCCAGGGGAACTGGGGCTGTGACTCCCTCTCCATCTTCCCGGGGGGAACTGGGGCTGTGACCCCCCCCTTTTCCCAGGGGGAATTGGGATTGGGGCTGTGATCCCCCTTTTCCCAGTGGAATTGGGATTGCGGCTGTGACACCTCTCCCCAGTGGGAATTGGGGCTGTGATCCCCCCTTTCCTGGGGGAATTGGGGCTGTGATCCCCCCCTTTTCCCAGTGGGATTGCAGGAATTTGGGGTGCCCCAGGGATTCCTGCCTCTGCTCTCTCCCACAGGAACTGACCATGTAGCAGCCGGGGGTGTCCTGGCCCCCTGTAGAGATGCACAGAGCCCCCCCAGACCCTTCCTCCTGCCCCCCATCCTCCTCCTGGCCCCTGGACTGCTCAATAAAGGCCTCCTGCACCCCTTGGATCGCACCTCGCCTCCCAGGCCTGATTTGGGGGGCCTTGGGGACCCCCTTTGCCAGCAGCGGGATTGGGGGGCAGTGCCCGGGGGTGTAACTGGGATCGGGGGGTGGAAGGACAGGTTCTGCACCCCAGGGTGCTCCCAGCATCCTCGGGGATCAGGGATACCCCCTCCCCTCCAGATTTGGGGTGTGGCAGGGACCTGGGATGGGAATGAAGCCCCTGAGCTCCAAGAGCTGTGGAGGGAGGGAGGGAACTCTTGGTCCCCAAACCCCGGGTGTCACAGGGACCCTCCCCTGCTCTCCATTTTCTGGGTGGTGGAAGGGGAAAGGTGCAGGAGGGGACACTTTGTGTGTCCCTGGAGGTGCCTCAGCTCCTGGGACACCTGAATTCCAGAGGGAGGAGGGGTTGGGATAGCCCTGGGACACGTGGGGGGGT
>NW_005054724.1:116202-127987 GCF_000277835.1 Geospiza fortis | reverse complement strand
GACAGGTGGGGGGGTGCAGCGGGGGGGTAACGGTGTGGGGGGACACCCCAGTGTGGGCAGGGTGATGGGGGCAGAGCTGCGTGAGGGGGGATTTGGGGCACGGGGGGGATTTGGGGCCGAGGCCTCTGGAATGTTCTAGATTCCCAAAGTGCTGAGTCACATGTGGCCCCAGAGGGGGAGGGAGGAGAGAGAGCCCCCGGGGGTGGCTGTGGGGCAATGGCACCTCCCAGGCCCATCTGGGGAGCCCCCCACACCCAGGGGATGCAGGCAAAGGGGGCTCTGGGGGTCCCACCAAGCTCCTCTCCCCAGCAGGACCCCGGGGTGGGTGAGGAGGGGGCAGCGACTGGGGGCAATCCCGGTCTGGGGCAGCTGCAATGTTCGGCAATGTTCCAGTACCATGGAGGGTGAGAAAATTCACATTGTGGTAAAACTTCATTGGGGGGGCAGTTCTGGGGGACCCGCTGTGCAAACTGTAAACTGGGGGTGGGGGCAGCAGATCCAGCCCCTTGGGAACAGAGCCCAACACTCAGCACATCCCTCAGGAGCACAGGGGGACGCTCAGGGGCAGATCTGCCCCTCTGGGAGGAGACCTGCCCCCAAAACCCAAATCCAGCTCTGTGCCCCACGTCCCAGCTGGAGCCCCTGGAGCTGTTCACGAGGGGTCTGGGGTCCCTCCAAGGGCACAGGAGGGGTCTGGGGTCCCTCCAAGGGCTGCTCCATCTTCCAGGATCTCCATCAGGGCACAGGTTGGTGGGAGTGGGCCCCTCCAAGGGCAGCTCCGTGTCCTGGATCCCCCTGGGGCAGATCCATGTTCCATGTCCCACTCCAAGGGCAGCTCTGTGTCCTGGATCCCCCTGGGGCAGATCCATGTTCCAGGGTCCCTCCAGGGGCAGCTCCACGTCCCAGGATCACGCTGGTTCCACGTCCCCACGGGAGGCAGCCCCTGTCCCCCCCGGGGTGTCTCTGTCCCGAGGTGCCCCCGGGTGACTCTGCCCCGCATTCCCGGCGGGAGCAGCTCCCGGGCTCCCTCAGCTCGAGTCCCGGTCCAGGCTGCAGCCCAGGGCCTCGATGTCGCTGCTGATGTGGGAGATCATCCTGTCCCACTCGTCCTCCTCGGAGGGCACGGACTGCTCGTCGGAGCTGCCGGCGGCGGTGCCGTTGGCGGCGGAGGCGGGGCCCAGCGAGCGGCGGTAGCGGCCGAAGCTGTCGGTGATGATGCCGCGACCGTCCTTGACCCCGATGGTCTCCAGGAAGTTCTCGAAGTGCTGGCTGTCCTTCTCGGGGATGAAGGGACGCAGGCCTGCGGCCGGGACACAGCAGGGACACGGTGAGTGCTGGGGCTCCTCAGCCGGGTCATTCCCGAGCCTGGGAGCCTCTCTGGGAGGGACAGGGACCCCCAGGGTCCCCCTTTCACTCACACCTGAGACTGCAGCCACTGCTCACTGAGGGCAAAATCGGCTCAGGCGGGATTGTCTGAGCTCCAAACCATCTAATTCCTCACCCGGCATCCTGCTGGGCTTTGCTGAGCTTATCCCAATGGTTTGTCCCATCAGGGACATCTGTCCTGTCCCCTTGCTGTCCCCAGGGGTTGTGAGACACACTACTCTTGTTCTGTGAGGATTTTAAATTCCTGTCTCCTTTTCCCTGGATATCAGAGGCCAGGTGAGAGGCCCCAGGTGCAGTCAGACACTGCTCCTGTCCTGGGAGGATTCTGTGTTCCCCACCTGTTTTCCTAGGATACCAGGGGCCAGGTTGTTTAAATATCCCTGCTCTGGAGGAGGTCTCCTGGCCTGGACGTTTCTAGGTCTGAATTAAATTCCCTGGCTCTGGAGGAAGTTCCCAGGTCTGGCTTAGGGTGCCTGGATCTGGACTTGAGGGCGGTCACAGGTCTGGATTAGGGTGCCTGGATCTGGAGGGGGGTCACAGGTCTGGATTAGGGTGCCTGGATCTGGAGGGGGGTCACAGGTCTGGATTAGGGTGCCTGGATCTGGAGGAAGGTCCCAGGTGCTTCACAGGCAGGTGGGAGCAGGAAGAGCTCTGGGGAGAGCCTGAAGCTGTGGGATGAGCTGGGCTGGATGGCCCAGCTGCCCTCAGGAATGAGGAATGCACGGGTGAGGAATGCACGGGTGAGCTCTCCATGGCTCCTTGGGGTGCCTGGGGCGCTGCTGCTGGGATTGCTGGGTGGCTTGTGCAGGGCCAGGAGTTAGGCTCTGATCCTTGGGATCCCCTCCCAAGCCAGGACAGTCCATGATTCTGGAAGCCCCCAGCTCCTGAGGGCACCCCAAGGCTGCCAGGAGATGGACTGGGATGTTTCTGCTCTGGTGGTGGCACCCCAAGGCCCCCCTGCACCCCTCAGCCCTGCTCTCCTGGCTCTGGAGGTGTCCCCCACTCACCCAGGAGCAGGAATTTCCTGCTGTCCCCGTAGAGCTGCTTGAGGTTGATGCAGAACTCGTGGATGGAGGCGCCGTTGCGGTACTCGTGCAGCAGCATGGCGAACTGCTGGATCTCCTGCGAGGACAGCTTGGTGCGCAGCTGCGGGGACAGCACGCACCTCTGGCACCTGCCATGGGGCTGGGAGGGACAGGGCCGGGGGCCCTGCACCCCTCAGCCCTGCTCTCCTGGCTCTGGAGGTGTCCCCCACTCACCCAGGAGCAGGAATTTCCTGCTGTCCCCGTAGAGCTGCTTGAGGTTGATGCAGAACTCGTGGATGGAGGCGCCGTTGCGGTACTCGTGCAGCAGCATGGCGAACTGCTGGATCTCCTGCGAGGACAGCTTGGTGCGCAGCTGCGGGGACAGCACGCACCTCTGGCACCTGCCACCGGGCTGGGAGGGCCAGGGCAGGGCCAGGAACCCCAGGGAGTAGCAGGGCTGCGTTCTGGGGTCACTGGGGCTCCTGGAGCCTTGGGGAATGAGGGGACTTGGATGTTGGGAAAGGGAAAAGGGTAGGAGGAAAATGATCCTGTGGGACAGGCAGAGTCCCGAGGAGGCCCTGGAGCTGCCCCAGGGCTGGAGCCAGGCTGGGAGAGCTGGGAATGTTCCCCTGGAGAGGAGAAGCTCCAGGGAGAGCTCAGAGCCCCTGGCAGGGCCTGAAGGGGCTCCAGGAGAGCTGGAGAGGGATTGGGAACAAGGCATGGAGGGACAGGACACAGGGAATGGCTCCCACTGGAGCAGTGGCAATTTAGATAGGATACTGGGATGAAACTCTTTGCTGGGAGGGTGGAGAGGGACTGGAATGGATTTCCTAGAGAAGCTGCGGCTGCCCTGCTGACGGAAGTGCCCAGGCCAGGCTGGACAGGGCTTGGAGCAGCCTGGGCTAGTGGAAGGTGGCCCTGCCATGGCAGGATGGGATGGGATCATCCTCAGAGCCCCTTTCCCCCCAAACCATCCCATGATTCCATGACATGAGCCCAGCATCAGGCCCTCCAAGCCCAGCCTGGCTGGGAAGGACGAGGACGAGCTGCTCCTGCAGCCCTGTCCCTGCTCCCAACCCCAAATCCTGATCCCAAATCCCAATCCCAGAGCCCAATCCCAAACCCCACCGTCATCATGTAGTCCTGGAGCAGCTCGGTGGCCGTGGTGCTGAGCTCGCTCTCGCTGGCCGTGGTGACGTGGGGGGACGGGCGGGCCGAGAAGGAGGACGGGGACGTGTCCCCTGCTTCCAGCGTGTCTGCAAAGGAACTGACACCCCCAGCAGGGTCAGCTCTCCAGGGACCCTTGCGGGCTGGGGAGGTGCTACTGGGACTGCTGGGGGATTGTGCAGGGCCAGGATCCTTGGGGTGCCTCCCAAGCCAGGATGTTCTGTGATTCTGGGAGCCCCCGGCTCCTGGGGGCACCCCAGGACTGCCAGGGAACTGAACGCTGCTTTGGTGACAGTGACAACAAAGCCCTCTGTGGGGAATTATCCCTCTGGCTGCTTCCTCCTTGTGAACACAAGGAAAAAAATCTCCATGCTCCCTACTTTGGGCTTAAATGTGCAATTTTGAACGAGGTTCCCAATTCCTCCATGTTAAACATTCCTGCAGTATCCTCTACGTCAGCTATTCCAGAGCATCCCTCAGTGTTAACCAATGGTTTGTGTGCTAGGATTTCATCCCACAAACACTGTGGATGTTTCCAGGAGGGAGAAGCTTCTCAAATAACAAGTTTTGGGGGAAACCCTGCTCCCAGCTCCAGCTGCTGACCCTGCACTGTGCTGACACAGGGATGTGACTCCTGGAATGCTGAGGGCAGAACAATCCAGGCCTGGTCAGGACCCGTGCCAACCCCCCAGGCCAGGCTCAGCTGAGCTCCCCGGGGTGCTGAGGGCAGCAGATCCAGGTTAATCCCGGCTCCAGGGGCCAGAGATCACTCACAAAGTGCTGGCATCCGCCTCGAAGGGCTCCTTCACGTCCACCTTGGTGGAAGAGTCATCTGCAGGGGAAAAATATGGGAGAGGGTGTGTGAGAAGCTCAAACTCGGTGTCTCCTCAAGCCGGGAAAGACACAAAGTGATTCTTGACTTGACTGGAGGGGAGGAGGCCAGGAATGAGTGACCAGGTAAGAGGAAACAGCCTCAGGTTGTGCCAGGGGAGGTTCAGGGTGGATCTCAGATTCCTTCATGGAAAGGGTGGCCAGGCACTGGAACAGGATGCCCAGGGAGGGGTGGAGTCCCCACCCTGTGGATGTGGCACCTGAGACACACCGCTGTGCAGGGACAGGTGCTGGGTGGGCTCAGGGGTTCCTGAGGCTTTCCCAACCCCAACCACTCCCAGCTGTGACTCTGTATAGCCCCAGGGAGGTGCTGGGGGCAGGAGCAGCCCCGCAGCAGGACACACGCACCGCTGTGCAGGGACAGGTGCTGGGTGGGCTCAGGGGTTCCTGAGGCTTTCCCAACCCCAACCACTCCCAGCTGTGACTCTGTAGGGCCCCAGGGGAGGTGCTGGGGACAGGAGCAGCCCCGCAGCAGGACACACGCACCGCTGTGCAGGGACAGGTGCTGGGTGGGCTCAGGGGTTCCTGAGGCTTTCCCAACCCCAACCACTCCCAGCTGTGACTCTGTATAGCCCCAGGGAGGTGCTGGGGGCAGGAGCAGCCCCGCAGCAGGACACACGCACCGCTGTGCAGGGACAGGTGCCGCGTGGGCGTCGAGGCGCCGTCGAAGATGGCGCGGTCCAGGAAGTCGATGGTGGACTCGGTGTAAACGATCTGGAAGACTTGGCTGAGCAGGGAGCACAGCTCCTCAGCACCCACCTGGGAACGAGCAGGGAGCTGTGGCAGAGCCCACGCAGGGACATCCCCTCTCCCTCTGGCTCTGTGGGATGGGTGCTGCTCCCCCACGAGGACGGGGAAGGCACAGAGCCCAGGTCCATCACCCTGCCAGCATCCCCACCCTCTCCCACCCAGCAGCAGGAGCTGGGATGCTCCAGCATCAACCCTGGAGCCCCCACGTTCTGTGCTGAGGCTCCCCCATGCAGCTCCCTGGGATTTTGGCTCATCCCAGAGGAATGCCCCAGGGAATGTCAGAGCTGGGAATGAGGGCAGTGAAGCTCCACCCTCAGTGGAGATCAGAGAGGCTGAGACTGGAATCCCTGGATCCAGACACTGGATGAAACAAATTCCCAGGTCAGCACAGGGAAAACATCCTGATCAGCAGAACCCCATTGTGGGATTGTCCTCATGGATTCTGTGCTGCTGCAGAAGGTTCTGGACGACAGGGACCAAGGGAAACACTTCTGGAGACCCTCCTGCGTCCCAGGCTTGGCACAGGGATCAGGAGTCCTTCTGCAAGTGCTCCAGCAATGCCCAACCACACCTGGCATCCCTAAATCTGTGTCCCACGAGGTGTGAGAGCAGGGAAGGACCCGGACACACCACAGGACTGGGCCACTGTGGATTTTGTGGCTCCACCATCACTGTGACCCGAGAGCCAGAAACCTCCCAGCAATCCCAGTGAGTCAGAGCCCAGGCTGGGGTGCTCCCAGGGTTCCATGGAGCAGCGAGAGCCATCCATACCTTGTTCTCTGTGGCCAGGACCACCAGGCAGCAGGACTCCAGGGGCCCCCCTGCGCTCTCCGACAGCGAGCCTGACGTCAGCGCCTTGGAGCCCTCGGCACACAGGCTCTGGCTGGGCGAGATCCCGGGATCCTGAGCTGAGGGGAGAGCACAGGTGAGGCCAGGCCAGGGCAGGGAGGGGGTGGGAAGGAGTCCTGCAGGTGAGGAAGAGCCCTGAAGCAGAATGGGATGAAAAGCCTCCAGTTTGGAGCTGGTTTTGACAGTTGTCTGGCTGTTTTCACAGCTCAGAATTCAATCACCAGATTTCCAGCCCCTGAGGCCTTTATTCCTTTATTCCACAATCTATCCAGGAGGTTTGTACTCAGATAAATCCCTGACTCAGCCCTTCCCCGTTGTAGTTCCTTTAGGGGGCTCCCCACACTCCCCAGCTCCCTGTGTGACATGCAGAGGACATGGAACGAGGTGTCATGGAACGCTCATGGAATGCTTTAGCTTGGAGAGACCTTGAAGACCCCCAGCCCCACCCCTGCCACGGGCAGGGACATCTCCCACGGTCCCAGGTGGCTCCCAGGGGACAATCCCAGCTCCATGGGCACAGCTCACCTGTCTTGAGCACGACCAGGTGTGCGGAGTCATCCCGGATGTAGGAGACGGAGGCGATGTCGTGGATGGGCACCCTGAGGATCAGGTCCTCCCCGTCCCTCCACACCAGCTTGATGTTGTAGGCAGAGAGGCTGATGACAGCATCGTGCTCCGGGGTCAGCTGCCCTGGGAGCTGGTGGGCTCTCTGCAACACCAGGAACACCATGGATTAAGTCATAGAATGGTTGGGCTTGGAAGGGGATGAAGGATTATCCAGCTCCCTGCCACTATCCAGGCTGCTGCCCATCCAACCTGGCTGGAACACTTCCAGGGATGGGGACATAACTTCTCTGTGAAATCCATCCCAGGGGTGTTTCCCCTTTGGGAGCAGCAGCTGGCCCGGGGCTGAGGAGGCTCTGTGAGCCTGGATCTGTGCCTGCAGGGAGGGAGTCCAGAGCAGCTGAGCACTCACCTTGGCGTTGTCGATCAAGTGCAGGATCTCCGTGCGGCTGGAGGGGTTCAGGTACCCCGGGATGGAAGTGAGCTGCCCTAAATACTGGGAGAGAAGAGCCAAACTGTTACCACAGCATGGACACCATCCTGGACACAGCAGAATGAGCCATGGAGGTGCTCCAGGGAAAACCTGGGACAGGAACAGGGTTGGTTGGGCTTGGGTTGGTTGGGTTTGGGTTGGTTTGGTTTGGGTTTGGGAGATGGGTAAGAGGTGGGGATGCTCAAAAAGAAGCTCCACAGAAACCTCCGAGCCCCTTGCAGTGCCTGAGGGGCTGCAGCAGAGCTGGAGAGGCGCTCTGGACCAGGGGCAATGGGTTCCCACTGCCAGCTGGGCTATCAGGAAGGGGTTCCCAGGAGCAGGGCCCCGTGGGTACCTTGACCTCCTTCTCGATGTAGTCGTGGAGCAGCAGGTCGGGCTCCACGCGGTCGGGCGGTGCCACCAGCACGGTGTGCAGTGGGCGTCGCTCCGTCACCTTCTCCTGGGCCTTCTTATCCCGGCCCTTCTCCCCCTTCAGGAACACGCGCTTGAACGGGGACACGATGCCAGGCTGGGGACAGGAACAGCACCAGGGTCAGCACGGGGCTGGCACTGGCACTGGGGGGTCCCACAGCCCCTCCTGCCCGGTGACCCTCGATCCCACCCTGCTGCTTTTGCCCCATGGACAACGCCTGCTTTGGAGCTATACATCCATGGATTTCCAGAGAAAACCCTTTCCTGGGACAGAGAACAAGTGTTGAATGTTCCCATTACCAAAATATGGTGGTTTTCCCCCAAAGTCAGTGTTCAACCTTGCAGGTAAGAGAAATCCTACTCTTACATACAGTTTATTCCAGGTGAATTGCCCCATGGACAATGCCTGCTTTGGAGCTATACATCCATGGATTTCAGAGAAAACCCTTTCCTGGGACACAGAACAAGTGCTGAACGTTCCTACTACCCAAACATGGTGGTTTTTCCCCAAAGTCACCATGCTCAACCTTCCAGGTAAGAGAAATCCAACTCTTACACACAACAATATATTCCATGTGAACAGCAGATCCGGAGAGATTCTCCATGGTTTTGTACCTCCCTGAGGATCTGATGGGGCAACTCAACAAGGAATGCCAAAAACCAGGCAGGAATATTTCAAGGGGACCCTAAACAATGAGAAAATGACCAGAAAGTGGATTTCCCTGGGAAAAATGGGCAATTCCAAACCCCGAAGTGCCAGGTTTGGAAAACTACTGGAGCCAACACAGCTGTCCTTCAGCATGGGAATGCCACATGCATCTCACCAAGCTCCACACCAGATAAATGATTGGGAACATCCCCAAACTGCTCCAATTCCAGCTTTCCCAAGAGATGGGGATGTTTGGAGCAGACAGATCTGCGGCTGGACCTAGGAACTCCTTGGACATGTGACTCCAGTGTCCCATTCCCTGGTGGCTTCTGCAACCACATCCTGGCTTTCCTGATCCTCAGGAGCAAGGGAAAGGAATGTGGGATCTGAAGGGGCAGAGAACATGCTTCCAATGGTGGATTAATTAATTAATTATAACCCAAGGAAAAGCTCCTGGGACAATGGGAATTACCAGCTCACAAGGAAACACGAGGACATTGGGGACAGCCTGGCCTGGAAGAGCATCCCCTGGATCAGGGAGGCAGAAATGAAGGGATCTTACAGGACAGAGAGGAGAGGAAATAGCTCCCCAGCCCTGCCTCAGGAGCAGCAGTGTGGATTTTTGGGAAGCATCCCTACACAGAGCATCCAGGAGAAGGGCCTGAATATCCTCAATCAGGATATTCCACCATCCTGCCAAGGGGCTGGGGCTGTGGACAGAAGGCAATCCTGGACACAACAGGTCAGTGTACCAAGAACTGAGATTTGGGGACTCTCCAACTTTGGGATGTCCCATCTGAAATCCTGCCTGCCAGTGCCTAAGGATGCAGCTCCACACGGATCCTTCAGGAACCCAGAGCAGAGCAATGCAGGGACGTGCCACTGGCACCAAGGCCGTACCCAGACACTTCCCCTTTCACAGGCAGGATCCAGGCCCACCCCAGCCCAGAGAAACCCCCAGGATGTGGCTGCAGCCCTCGGGCTGGGAGGATTCCGTGCCCCCCCGGCTGTCCTGGGCAGGAATGGGGGCCCCAAGCCCCGGCTGGGGCAGCCCGGGCTGTGACGCAGCCTGGAGCAGCTCCTGCTTCGGGGGCACCCCAAAGGCCAGCACCCACCTCGTCCTCCATGGAATGCCCCCGGGGAGCAGGCGCCGTGCTGGGGGGCTGCGGGGGCTCTGGGGGAGCAGGCACTGAGGGAAGGTTCTCCTCCTTTTGGGGTGCTGCAATGGAGGCGCTCGGGGCCAGGAAGTGCCACGGTTTCCTCTGTGCCACGTGACACTGAGCTGGGGAGGGACCCACGGTGGGGCAGGAGCCCGTTCCCTGCTCCCACCCTGCCTCCTGCGCCCCCAAATCCCTGGAAACACCCCGAATCCTGCATCCTCTGCCACTGCCACACCCAGGAGGGAACACCCCCATGCCAAGGGAGGCTGAGCCCTGGTTTCTCTCCCAAGCTCGGAGCTGCTCTGTTCCAACACCCAGCTGCAGCCCAGGCGCTGCTCCCAGAGGCTTCCCCGATCCCAAAGATCCCACAGCCCACTGAGGCCATGGGCTGTGCAGCCTCTTCCTGCCCAGAGCAGCTGGGGCTGCCCCTGGGTCCCTGGCAGTGCCCAGGCCAGGCTGGATGGGGCTTGGCGCAGTGGGAGGTGTCCCTGGGACAGGGGAAGGTGTCCCTGGGACAGCGGGAGGTGTCCCTGGGACAGCGGGAGTTCCTCCACCCCAATCCCCAACCTCCCAGCACATCCACACTCCCCCTGCAGCCCACGGACACTCCCAAATCCACTTCATCCCAAAGAGCAGAGGGGCTCCAGCCCTGCAGCAGCTCTGGGGCCTCCTCTGGGTCTCCCCAGCAGCTCCAGGTCCTTGTGCTGCTGCATCAGGGCTGGGGCAGCTCTGCAGGTGGGGTCTCACCTCTCCTTCTGCCCACCCTGGGGATCAGCCCAGGGCACAGGGCTGGAAATTCGGGATGACAAAGGAATTTCAAGAAGAATTTCCCCCAACAACCCCAAGCTCAGCCAGTCCATGTTTCAGGAGGGAAATGCTGAAGCAGCTGCTGGGAGAGGCAAATGGCACCAGCCTCAGCCCTCCAGGGCACCCTGAGCTGGAAAAGCTGGGAATTTCCCACTGACAGCAGAGTGCACAGGGAATTCCCTCAGGGAAGCCCTGGATCCCTGGCAGGGATTGAGGAGTCAGAGCAGCAGGGAAATCCCCCCCGGGAAATTCACCTCCACCCACAGTTCCTGTGGGAATGGGCAGGCTGGGAGCATCCATCCCCACCTGGGGCTCCAGCTGTGCCACCAACCCACGGCTGGGCAGAACTCCAGAGGGATCCATCCTGCCTCCCAGGACGTGTGGGAAAGGGTATTTCATCCCAGGACAGCTGCCCTTCCCCTGGGATAAGCACAGGGAGACCCAGGGAATGTGAGCTCCTGGAAGGAATTCAGGGCTCCAGTTTAAACCAGTTTTAGGTTTAGCCACAGCTGGACTCGGCCCCACAGCCAGGCTGGGATTTTCCTCCTAATCCCAAGCAAAGCCGCCCTGAGCACCCTTTGGATCGGCACTGAGGGAACTCAAGGCCTTCACCTCAGCTCAGAGAGCTGCTGGGATGAGCCAGAGAGTGGCAAAAGCAGGAAGGAGAGCTCTCCCTGCAGCTGGAACATCTGGGGAAGACAAGGATGGATCTGCCCATCTCCGCAGCCAAAGTGTCCAGGTCTGATGGTGATCCACGGGCAGCAGCTCCAGGGGTTAACCAACCACCAAAACCATGGAAAACTCACTCCAAGGGAGCTCCCCAAGGCCATGGATCAGCTGAGGAGAGGCCACAGCCATGGCACTGCCAGCTGCCAGCTCAGCCCTGCTCCAGAGGGACTGGGACAGCACAGGAGTGGGACCAGCCCTGGGAAGGGTATGGGGCACCAGCCCAACATGTTCCTGTGGAAGGAGGATGAACAATCCAGGCTGTTCCCAGTGCCAGGAAACGCAGCGGGTGCCCCAGGGAGCAGGTGAGGCACACCTGAGCTCTGCTGAAACCCCCTGGAGCCCTGGGAGCTATTCCTTGCCAAAAGCAGGACCAGCCTGTCTCTGATGGCATCACGGGGCTTTCCTTCCCAAACCCGACTGTCTGGGAAGCCTGGGGGGCAATTCCCAAAAAAATCCCACTCAACTTCACTCATTCTGGAAATGTTTGCTCAGCTCCAGGCAGGATCCTGCTGCCACCTCTGGGATCCCTGCGAGGCCAGGGGCTCCCAAAATCCCCAGTTTCCCCCCAAAACGAAGGGATCAGATCCATCCTCCTGCTCCAGGAGTGCAGAGCAGCTCTGCTCAGCCTCTCCCAGGGACACAGAAATGGGCTGGAAGGAGGGAAATCAGGGCAATACGGGCATGGCTGGAGCTGCTGAGCCCCGGAGACATGAGAAAGACATAAATTAATAGTTGCATGAATGAAATTAACTTGCATCAGTAACAATTTAAATAAATTAGCAAACTCATCAATTAATGGCTCCATAACTAATAACCCCATCGATTAATAACCTTCTCCAAGCCCTCAGTCCCAGCGGGAGGTTCCGGGCCGGGGGCTCTGGGAAGGGGACGCGGGCAGACTGTC
>NW_005054724.1:112989-115059 GCF_000277835.1 Geospiza fortis | reverse complement strand
GCTTTCCCGTTCCAGGCTCCTGCTCCGAGCATCCAGAGGGATTCAGGAAGCCACCGGGAAGAAGGAAATGGATTCAAGGCACCTAGCACCACAATTAGCCCACTTTTGGTTAATTTAGGCTACCAAGGCCTCGGCCCCTCGTCTCCCAGGGCTGAAATTCCATGGGAATGCCTCGACCGAGACATGGAGCTCCATCCTGGCAGGAGTTACTTGCTGGCACCGCTGCCCAGGTGAGGGCCAGCTCCAGCTCTGTCCGTGCTCCTTGGCTGCCCAGGGGGGTCTGCAGGGCTGGAATGCCCGGGGAATGTCGGGCACTTCTGCTCCTGGGAGCCTGCCGGGGCCTGGGCTGTCCCCGTGTCCCCCCTGGCTCCAGCAGGCCACTCCTGGATCCCAGGGGCAGTTATGGACACCCCAGGCGTGGTTATGGACATCCCAGGGGCAGTTATGGACATCCTAGGGGCAGTTATGGGCATCCTGGGGTGGTTATGGACATCCCAGGGGTGGTTATGGACACCTGGACATCCCAGGGGCAGTTATGGACATCCTGGGGTGGTTATGGGCATCCTGGGGTGGTTATGGACATCCCAGGGGTGGTTATGGACACCTGGACATCCCAGGGGCAGTTATGGACATCCTGGGGTGGTTATGGACATCCTGGGGTGGTTATGGACATCCCAGGGGTGGTTATGGACACCTGGACATCCCAGGGGCAGTTATGGACATCCTGGGGTGGTTATGGACATCCTGGGGTGGTTATGGACACCTGGACATCCCAGGGATGGTTATGGACCCCCCAGGCCCACTGGGCTTTGTGGAGAACAGGGGTCCAGGGGCAGCAGGGCCGGTGACATTCCTGCCTTTCCCATTGCAGGCTGCCTCCATGGTGATGCAGAGGGATCAGGAGGCCCCCAGGAAGGAGGAAGCGGGTGCAAGGCTGTTGTGGCTGTAATTAACGCAGCCCTGTTAATGAGCCAGCAGGAGGTGTGTGCTGGGTGTCACCTGCTGGAGACTCGGCTCAGCCCACCCTTCCCAGGCTGTGCTGTTACCCTACAGGGAGCTGTGCAGAGGCTGGAGCAGCAGGGCAGAGTCCCTGTGGAAGAACCCGGAGGATTCAGCGACACCAGAGTCAGGGAATTAAACATGAACCATCGTTTGAACGTGTTTTGACTCCAGAGCTTTTTATGTTCTGTTTCTGGCACAAAGGGATGAAGCTAGGGATTCAGCGGGAGGGGATGGGGATGCTCCACGTGCTGGAGCTGAGATTCCCCAGGGGAGCAGGAGCCCACCCGTGTCCCCAGGGTCACCTGGGCTTGCTGTCCCCATGTCCCAGGCTCAGATGGCCCCATTTCCCTGAACTCCAGTGTCCCAATGTCCTTGGGTCCTGGTGTCCCTGAGCTCACCTCCTGTGTCCCCAGTCCCCGGTGCCTGACTGGGTGGCTGCAGAGCCGGGACAGGGACGCAGGGACACGCTGGCTGTGGGGCAGGGCGCAGTTCCCAGCTGAAAGCAGTGACCCACGTGTGCTCCTGCAGGGATCCTGGAAGCTGCTGAGGGGCTGCTGGGGTACCAGAACCCATCGAATAGCTCCGTTAGTGCCTCAATTAAATTAATGTTTCCGTTAATTAACAGAGCAGATGGTTACATTAACGGGTGAAATGCATTACTGGAATATTGTAGGATAAGCTCCTGTTGATCTGTGTTGTTGGAGCAGCCCTGGGGCAGGACGAGGTGTGCCTGGGACCACTGAGGCGTCCTGGAACCCCAAATACCCAACCGGGGGGCCGCGGAGGTGGGGAGAATGGTAATTAACGGGGTAATTAATTACAGCGCCCCAATAGGGGAGCCTTGCAAGGGCTGGGCGTGGCCTGTTGCCATAGCAACCGCCCCGCATCCGGGGCGGGGCTTCTTCATGACAACATCCGTGTCCTCCAGTCAGAGGGCGAGGCGTCCCCATGGCAACGGCGCTTGCCCCGCCCTGTGTGGGCGTGACCGCACATCACCCCTTCTTAGGGGCGGGGCCGTGGGAAAGGCGCGAGGGGCGGGGCGTCGCCATGGGAACGAGGCCAGAAGTG
>NW_005054724.1:107744-111729 GCF_000277835.1 Geospiza fortis | reverse complement strand
CGTGTCCCCTGAGCCTCCCCCTGCTCTCCCTGCTCCTGTTCCTGCCCAGAACGTGTCCCCTGAGCCTCCCCCTGCTCTCCCTGCTCCTGTTCCTGCCCAGAACGTGTCCCCTGAGCCTCCCCCTGCTCTCCCTGCTCCTGTTCCTGCCCAGAACGTGTCCCCTGAGCCTCCCCCTGCTCTCCCTGCTCCTGTTCCTGCCCAGAACGTGTCCCCTGAGCCTCCCCCTGCTCCTGTTCCTGCCCAGAACGTGTCCCCTGAGCCTCTCCCTGCTCCTGTTCCTGCCCAGAACGTGTCCCCTGAGCTTCTCCCTGCTCCTGTTCCTGCCCAGAACGTGTCCCCTGAGCCTCTCCCTGCTCTCCCTGCTCCTGTTCCTGCTCAGAGCTCACCTCCCCTGAGCCTCTCCCTCCCCTCCCTGCTCGCAGAGCGCCGTCAGCGTGCCCCGGGACTTCGAGGGCTGCAGCACCCTGCGCAAGTACCTGGGGCAGCTGCACTTCCTGCAGAGCCGCATCCCCATGGGACAGGGCCAGGAGGCGGCCGTGCCTGTCACATGGTGAGGGCTGCGCTGGGATGGGATGGGCTGGGCTGGGCTGGGATGGGATGGGATGGGGGATCCAGGGTGGGATGGGATGAGGGATCTGGGATGGGGGAGGCTGGGATGGATGGCTGGGTTGGGAGGGGATAGGATGGGGGATCTGGGATGTGGTGGGGGGCCAGGAGGGGGGGTCCAGGATGGTGGGATGGGATGGGATGGGATGGGATGGGATGGGATGGGATGGGATGGGATGGGATAGGATGGGGGATCTGGCACAGGGTGGGGGGCTGGGATGGGGTATCTGGGATGGGATGGGATGAGATTGGATGGGATAGGATGGGATGGGGGATTGGGATGCAGGACTGGGCTGGGATGGAGGATGTGGGATAGGATGGGGGATCTGGCACGGGGTGGGGGCTGAGATGTGGGATCCAGGATGGGGATCTGGGATGGGGGGCTGGGATGTGAGGCTGAGCCAGGCAGGATGTGGCCATGCCCATTTCCTGGGAGAAGGCTGCTCCAGGAACCCCCTGGGAGTGTGGTCCTGCCCAGGGTGGCATTGGGGCATCCCAGGAACGCCTTGGGGATGACAGTGTCCTGCCTGGGGTGGCACAGGGGTGGCCCAGTGATGTCCTGGGAATGTGGTCCTGCCTGGGGTGGCACAGGGGGATCCCAGGGCACCTTTGAGGAATGGGGTCCTGCCCTGGGGAGCCCCTGGCGAATGGGGTCCTGCAGAGGGGGTCCCAGGGACCCTTGGGGAATGGGGTTCCCAGTAATTCCTGCTCTTGGGAGAACCCCTGGTTGCTCCCTGTCCTGTGCCCCTTCCCCCAGGACTGAGATCTTCTCGGGCAAGGCGGTGACGCACGAGGACATCAAGTACGAGCAGGCCTGTGTGCTCTACAACCTGGGTGAGCCCCCTGAGTCCAGCAGCCCTGGGGCTCCCTGGCCCAAGCCCCCGTTCCCAGGGGCGTTGGGGTGTCCCTGCCCCGCTGAGCCCCCGCCTGTCCCCGCAGGAGCCCTGCATTCCATGCTGGGAGCCATGGACAAGCGCGTGTCCGAGGAGGTAAGGGCCCCTCAGTGCCAGCTCTGTCCCTCTGGGGCCCTGGGCAGTGCCAGCTGGCTGGGACAGGGCAGGGACCGTCCCTGTGCTGGGCACTGGGAGGAGCCTGGAACCTGTGGGGTTTGGGTGTGCAGGTTCAGCACACTGAGGGGCTGGAGCAGAGCTGGGGAAGGGGGAGCACCAGCAGGGGACTCAGGGGGAACCCTGGGGACACGAGGGGACAGCTGGGGGCTCAGGCTGTGCTGCCAGGGAACAGGAGCAGAGGGAACGGCCTCCAGGGCAGGCTCAGGTGGATATTGGGAATGTTCCTCCTGGAAAGGGCTCTCCAGCCCTGCCCAGCTGCCCAGGGCAGGGCTGGAGTCCCCATTGCTGCAGGGATTGAAAAGCCCTGTGAATGTGGCACTTGGGGACATGGTCAGGGGTGGCCTTGGCAGTGCTGGGGGCTGGCTGAACTCTGTGATCTGGGAAGTCTTCTCCAAAGCCAACAATTCCATCCCCTCAGGGCATGAAGGTTTCCTGCACCCACTTCCAGTGTGCTGCTGGTGCCTTCACCTACCTGCGGGATCACTTCCCTCACTCCTACAGCGTGGACATGAGCCACCAGATCCTCAGCCTCAACATCAACCTCATGCTGGTAGGGACTGGGGGCACTGGCACCCCCCCAGTGTGTCTGTGAGGTTGGTGTTCCCCGTGTGTCCAAGGGCACAGGGCCCCAGTGTCCCCCAGGAGCTCTCTGTGGGCTCTGGGCTCTCTCTCGGGGTGGGGGGAAGGAGGTTTTGGGGGGCACTGGGGGATCAGGGAAGGCTCAGTGCCATTTCTGGGCTCTCCAAGCACCCTCAGGGCTGCTATTCCCTGTGCCATATTCCCTTGGGAAAGGGGCTGGAGGCAGTGGGTCCTGCCAGGGGTCTGGGCTGTCCCAAGGGCTGGGGACACTCAACATTCCTCTCTTGTCCCTGGCAGGGGCAGGCACAGGAGTGCCTCCTGGAGAAGTCCATGCTGGACAACAGGAAGAGCTTCCTCGTGGCCAGGATCAGTGCCCAGGTGAGCTCCAGGAGCTGCTCCCAGCACGGCCCTGCTCCCCCTGCTCTGGCATCAGGAGCTGCAGAGGGACTTGGGGCAAGGGCCTGCAGTGACAGCACACGGGGAATGGGAGTATTGGGAGGGAATTCTTGGCTGTGAGGTGGGTGAGGGACTGGGATGGATTTCCCAGAGCAGCTGTGGCTGCCCCTGGATCCCTGGCAGTGTCCAAGGCCAGGCTGGATGGAGCTTGGAGCAGCCTGGGCTGGTGGCAGTCCCTGGGTGTGGTCCCAAACACATCCCTGAGTTCCCCCCAGCCATTCCTGTGGGTGATCCAAGTCCTTGGGCTGGTGCTGGTGATTCCCCTGCCCTGGTTCCCCTGGCCCTGGGATTCTGGAGTTCTCCCCTGTCCCTCTCCACAGGTGGTGGATTACTACAAGGAGGCCTGCCGGGCCCTGGAGAACTCAGAGACAGCCTCGCTGCTGGGCAAGATCCAGAAGGACTGGAAGAAGCTGGTCCAAATGAAAATCTATTACTTTGCTGCTGTGGCCCACGTGAGTGAGGGGGAGCTGGGGCTGGGGGGCTCTGCCCGTGCTCCTGTCCCACCTCAGGGTGCTCCTGCCAGCTCTGGAGCAGCCTGGCGGCTCCCGGGGGTTTTGCTCCCCCTCTCAAAGCTCTCCCTGGAGTTACAGAGCTCTGATCCCAGTTTTCTTCCAGCTGCACATGGGGAAACAGGCTGAGGAGCAGCAGAAGTTTGGGGAGAGGGTAAGTGGGGCTGTGTCATCCCATTTCATCCTCTGCAGCCTCTGGATCGGGGTCCTGGGAAGGGGCTGGTGTCCTGGAGGAGGTTGGGTATCCACAGCTGTGTCCTGTGTCCTGCCAGGGCCTGGGTGCCGTGGGAGGGCCGTGGGGAGCTCTGGCCCTGTGCAGAGCCAGGGCAGTGCCCCCCGTGCCAACCCCAGCCCCTTTCTCCCACAGGTCATCTACTTCCAGAGCGCTCTGGACAAGCTCAATGAAGCCATCAAGCTGGCCAAGGTGTGTCCTGCCCTCTGGGGCTGGGGGCTTCCCCCTCCCAGCTGGGCCCAGGGCTGCAGGAGGAGCAGGACTGGGGTCGGTTCCAGGGGCTCTCCAGGCCTCTCTGATCCCATTGGGAGCGCTCAGACAGAAATTCCCACTCTCACTCCCACAGGGCCAGCCTGAAACCGTGCAGGAAGCTCTGAGGTTCACCATGGATGTCATTGGTGGGAAGTGAGTCTGTGGGGCCCCCCGGGATGTCTCCATCCTTTTCCAAGGGTTGGGAATGTTGGTGGGCAGGGAGCCTGGGGAGCGTTCCCGGTGTCCTGACGTGCAGAGCCCAGCACTGCCCCAGGCCCCAT
>NW_005054724.1:104346-107043 GCF_000277835.1 Geospiza fortis | reverse complement strand
CTCTGGGCACAGGGCCCTGCTAGGATTGAGGGGAGCAGCCCTGGGGACAGGGACCTGCTGGGATTGAGGGGAGCAGCCCTGGGGACAGGGACCTGCTGGGATTGAGGGGAGCAGCCCTTCAGGAGCTGTCCCAGCCTGGCTGTGTCCCTCAGGTGCCCCCCTGGTGAAGGCTCTGCCCGTGAACCCCACGGACCCCGCGGTCACCGGCCCTGACATCTTTGCCAAGCTGGTGCCCATGGCTGCCCACGAGGCCTCATCCCTGTACAGGTGTGTCCTGCTCAGCCTGCACGGTTGTGCCTGGGCTCCAGCCACAGCAGCATGGGCTGGAGCTGGGGCTGTGAGCCTGCTGGCTGTTTCCCTGCACTCATGGGCTGTCCTGTTCTGTGCTGTCCCAGCGAGGAGAAGGCCAAGCTGCTGCGGGACGTGATGGCCAAGATCGAAGCCAAGAACGAAGTGCTGGAGTACGTGAGGGGCCCGGCCCTTCTGCCCCACGGGGGGAGCCCCTGGAGCGGGGACTCTGCCACCCCTCAGGGGCCCCTCTGTGTCCCACAGCCAGTTCATGGACTCCATGCAGCTGGACCCTGAGACCGTGGACAACCTGGACATGTACAACCACATCCCGCCCGTGCTGATGGAGAAATGCGCCGCGCTCAGCGTGCGCCCCGACACCGTGCGCAACCTCGTCCAGTCCATGCAGGGTGAGGGGGCTGGCACTGCTCCCTGGGGGCTGGCACTGCCCCGGGCTGGGGCTGGCACTGCTCCCTGCTGGGGGCTGGCACTGCTCTCTGCCTGGGGCTTGGGGCCTGGGGCCAGCATCCTTCCCAAGGTGTTGGGAATGTTCCCACCGATGGCTGGTTCTGTACTGGCATCAGTTCCTGAATCCCAGAGCATTTTCCCTGTGGGATGGGAGGGGGGATGACCCCAAGGGCAGGGGTGCCCAGCACCCCAATGCCTGGGCTGCCGTGTCCCTCCTCTGGCCGCCCACAGCCGGCTTTACGTGGCCGTGCCTGGCTGCAGGCCTGGGGCAGGCAGGAGGTGGCCCCATGCCCACCACCCCCCGTGCCCCCCAGTGCTCTCCGGGGTCTTCACCGACGTGGAGGCGTCGCTGAAGGAGATCCGGGACCTGCTGGAGGAGGACGAGGCGCAGGAGCGCAAGCTGCAGGAGCTGCTGGGGAGGGTCCCGCCGGCCCCCGCGTCCCCCCCGGGGCTGGCCGAGGTCAGCAAGGAGTGCTCCAAGTACCTGGAGCTGCACGAGAAGGCGAGTTTCACCAACACCGAGCTGCACCGCGCCATGAACCTGCACCTGGGCAACCTGCGCCTGCTCGGCGGCCCCCTGGAGCAGGTGCGGGCTGCACTGCCCACCCCCACGCTCTCCGAAGGTGAGTCCTGGCCTGGGGGTGGGAGTGTCCCCAAGGGCTGGGGGAGGCAGGGCTGTGCCCCTTGTGTCCCCCCGGGCTGGGGGAGGCAGGGCTGTGCCCCTTGTGTCCCCCCGGGTTGGGGGAGGCAGGGCTGTACCGCCTCTGTTCCTCCAGGGGACTGGCAGGGCTGGGGGAGGCAGGGCTGTCCCTCTCCATGCCCCCCTGGATGTCCCCATGTGTCACCTGGCACTGGCACCATCCGTGGTCAGCACGGTGGGGACTTGCCCGCAGGGAACATGCAGAGTGGGTCCTGTTTGGGGACAGAGGGGACAGAGGCTGTCCCAGCCAAGGCCGGGCTCCGCAGATCCCACCCCGCGGGTTCCTGGGGTTCCTGGGACGGCCCCGCCCTGACCCCGCCCCACCCCCAGACGACAAACAGGTGCTGCAGAACCTGAAGCGGATCCTGGCCAAGGTGCAGGAGATGCGGGACCAGCGGATGTCCCTGGAGCAGCAGCTGCGGGAGATGATCCAGAAGGACGACATCACCACCTCGCTGGTCACCACCGACCGCTCCGAGATGAAGGTGGGCCTGGGGACACCCCTGTGTCCCCCTCGGGGACCGCTCTGTCCCACAGCCCCGCAGACCCTCCCGTGTCCCCGCAGAAGCTCTTTGAGGAGCAGCTGAAGAAGTACGACCAGCTCAAGGTGTACCTGGAGCAGAACTTGGCTGCCCAGGAGAACGTGCTCAAGGCCCTGACCGACGCCAACGTCAAATACGCGGCCGTGCGCAAGGCCCTGGCCGAGGTGGAGCACAAGTGAGTGGGGAGGGGGGGTCTCAGTGCCCAGGAACAGCCCCCACCCCCCTGGGACAGGTGTGGGGCCACCACCTGCTTCTCCTGTCCCGCCCCACTGCTGGGGCTGTGGTGGCTTTGTGCTGTCCTTGTGCCCATCCCCGTGGGAACCGGAGGGTCCCACAGGTGCCTGGAGCTGGGTGCCCACCTTCACCCTGGCACTGCGTCCTGCTGAGCCCCTCCGTGCCCTGTCCCAGGTGGAACACGACCGTGCAGACCCTGGTGGCCTCCTACGAGGCCTATGAGGACCTGATGAAGAAGTCCCAGGAGGGGAAGGATTTCTACACGGACCTGGAGGGGAAGGCGGCCAAGCTGCTGGAGCGGGCACGGGCCGCGTGCCAGGCCAGCGAGGCACACCGGCAGCAGCTGCTGGAGAGGTGGGTGGGCACAGGCAGGGGGCACAGAGACCCCTGGGGGGGAGAAGGGCCCTGGGAGCTGTGGGTGGTGGTCTGTGGGCACGGGGAGGGCTCCTGGGGCCCGGGGGGCCG
>NW_005054724.1:102363-102680 GCF_000277835.1 Geospiza fortis | reverse complement strand
GAGGCGCAGGAGCGCGACGCCCGGCAGCGCTCCATCGCCATCGCCCGCTGCTACTCCATGAAGAACCGGCACCAGGACATCATGCCCTACGACCGCAACCGCGTCGTGCTGCGCTCGGGCAAGGACGACTACATCAACGCCAGCCGCGTGGAGGACCTGTCCCCGTACTGCCCCGCGCTCATCGCCACCCAGGCCCCGCTGCTCGGCACCGCCGCCGACTTCTGGCTCATGATCTACGAGCAGAAGGTGTCCGTGGTGGTCATGCTCGTGTCCGAGCAGGAGCTGGACAAGGTGCGTTCCGTCCCTTGCCGGGTGCA
>NW_005054724.1:98747-98914 GCF_000277835.1 Geospiza fortis | reverse complement strand
GGAACAGTGGCTCTGCAGCCTCCAAGTGCAGCTGAGGTGTCTGCAGGGTCTGGTGGGGGGCCTGGAAAACCCAGGAGGACCCCTGAGGGTGTGCAGTAGAGCTGGGAAGGGGCTCAGCCTGGAGCAAAGGAGGCTCAGGGGTCCTTGAGGCTCTGCACAGCGCCTGA
>NW_005054724.1:96369-98668 GCF_000277835.1 Geospiza fortis | reverse complement strand
AGCAGGAATTTCCCCATGGAAAGGGAGATGAGACTTTGGAAGGAGCTGCCCAGGGTAGCAGAGCAGTCCCCTTCCCTGGAAAGATTTAAAAGCCCTGTGGATGTGGCACCTGGGGACACAATCAGTGGTGGCCTTGGCAGTGCACGGGGTTGGTTGGTCTCCGAGGGTTTTCCCCCCCGAGCAATTCCTGGTTAACCCTCCCCAGGTCCCACCTGCTGGATGGAGTAGAGCTTGACGCCCGAGCTGCGGTCCCAGATGCTGATGACGTCGTCCAGGCCGCTGCTGATGACGCAGGAGGTGGTGCAGGTCAGCGAGGTGACGTCCCCGCGGTGCGCGAACATGTGGCTGACCCGGCTGCCCGTCAGCACGTCCCACAGGCAGATGGCCCCGTCCTGGCCACCGCCGGCCAGCACCATGGTCTGCAGGACAGCGGGGCCGTGTCAGCGCCGGGGCACACGCGCTGCCACCCACGCTCCCGCTGCAGGAGGTGAGTGAGAGGGGCTGCACCCCTGCACTGCCAGCCCAGCGCTTCCCTGCCTGTTCCCTGTGCCTGAGCAGGCTGGGGGACAGAGCCCAGGAACCCCAGTGCAGAGGCACCCGAGGTCACCTCTGTGCAGTGGGAGAGCACCGGGGGGCACACGCTGCTGTGGGGAGCACACTGGGGACCCCCACTCCTCCTGGGGACTGGGGGCAGAGCCTCCCTGGGGGCTCAGGCCCCGCTTCAGGCCTGCTCAGCCCCAGCTGGCAGTGCAGGAACAGGGATTCCCTGCTCCAGAAGGTCAGAGAAGCAAGAGATCTCCCGGGAAAGACTGCTGAGCTCACAGTGAGCTGGGGGAAAACTCTGGCTTGGCCAGAGAGAGATGGAGGGAGCCAGGTGGGTGCCTCCAGCTGAGCCACCTGCTCAGGGATGGGAGCAGGGATGGGCTGAGGTGTGATCTCCGGGTGGGCTCAGGTACCAGCTCAGGTGTGAGGGCTCAGGCCCAGCAGCTGCCCGTACCTGGTCGATGTACACGGCCGTGATGGCTCCCGAGTGGCCCTGCAGGGTGAACAGGCAGCACGAGTCCTCCAGCCGGAACACCTGGGGCAGGAGAGGCCCGAGTGAGGCTCTGGGGCCAGCTGGGCTCAGGGTGGTGCCACCTGAGCTCCCCATGGCACAACAGGTCCCACCGGGTCCCACTGTGGCACGGCCAGAGCCCGCCCGGGGTGCCCCGGGGTGCTGCTGGGCAGGTCATGGCTGGTGGGCAGTGCCAGGGTGGTCACAGGGCAGTCACTGCACAGCTGAAGGGGAGAGAGGAGAGGGAACAGCCCAGAACCTGGGTCTGCCACTCAGGGAATGTCACAGCAACCTCATGGGATGCTCCAGGCTGGGCACACAGGAGCTGGAAAGGCCCTGGGGTGCTGGTGGATGTGACCAGCTGTGCCCAGGTGGGAAACAGGCCAGTGGCTCCTGGATTGTATCAAACCAGTGTGGCCACAAGACCAGGGCAGGGATTGTCCCCCTGTGCTGGCCCTGCTGAGGGGCCCCAATTCCGGGGGGCTGCTTTGGGAAGACCTGGAGGGGCTAGAACATGTCCAGGGAAGGGAACAGAGCTGGGGAAGGGTCTGAAGCCCCAGGAGGGGCTGAGGGAGCTGGGAAGGGGCTCAGCTTGGAGAAAAGGAGGCTCAGGAGGGACGTTGTGGCTCTGCACAGCTCCTGCCAGGAGGGCACAGCTGGGGGGTGTCGGGCTGTGCTCCAGGGAACAGGGACAGGAGGACAGGGAGGTTTACATTGGATATTGGGAAAACTCCCTCATGGAAAGGGTGGTCAGGCATTGGAAGGGGCAGTGGTAGAGTCCCCATCCCTGAAGGGATTTTAAAGCCATGTGGATGTGGCACTTGGGGACATGGGTTAGTGGTGGCCTTGGCAGTGCTGGGGACTGGCTGGACTCGACAGTCTTGAAGAGCTTTCCCAGCCTCAGTGATTCTATAATTCTTTGAAGTCACCCATTCCCCCGGCAGGAGGGTCCCACACTCAGCTCAGGGTGACACTCTGGGCTCTGTCCTTGGACTGCTCGGTGAACAGACCCCATGGAGCTGCCAGCTCCGCCTCCCTGCCCTGCTGTCCCTGTCCCACTCACCCTCAGGGTGTGGTCCTGGCTGCCCCTCCCTGCCCTGCTGTCCCTGCCCATCCATCCACCCATCCATCCATCAGCCATCCATCCATCATCCATCCATCCATCCAATCATCCATCCATCCATCATCCATCCATCCATCCACCCATCCACCCCTGTCCCGCTCACCCGCAGGGTGTGGTCCTGG
>NW_005054724.1:94225-96190 GCF_000277835.1 Geospiza fortis | reverse complement strand
AGCCCCGCGGCCCCGCGGCTCAGCTCCGGCGACGGCGGCAGGCTGCTCCTGCCCGGGCCACCTGCGGGACACACGGGCCTCAGCCGGGCACGGGCACCTCGGCGGGGCACAGAGAGGGGGGGTCTGGGTGCTGGGCTTTGGGGAATTGGGGCCGGTACTGCAGTGAACCCTCTGTGCTAAGAACAGCTGAGTGAGGCCTCAACAGGGTCACACTGGTCTGGGATGGAAGAGCCCTTAAAGCCCATCCAGTCCCACACCCTCCTGCCAGGGGCAGGGACACCTTCCTCCACTGTCCCACTTTGCTCCTGGGACAGCCCCATCCAGCCTGGCCTTGGATGCCTCCAGGGATGGGGCAGCCACAGCTTCTCCAGGAAATTCACTCCAGTCCCTCGCCACTCTCCAGGGAAGAATTTCCCCCCACTATCCCATCTGAATCATCCCCTCTATTCTGCTCAAAGCAAAGGAAGCCCCTGCTCTACCCAGCCACCCCCATGGGCCCCTCTGGGCTGTGCTGTGGTTGTGCTGAGGGCTCCATCCCAGGATGGAAACAGAGAGAAAGGAGACAGAAGTGGAAGGAGCAAAGGGCAGCATGGGGATGGTGCCCAGCACAGGGAGCTCCCTCTGCTCAGCACAGCTCTGGGCACTTCTGGAGCAGCTACCACCAAAGCTGAGGGGGCTGTGAGGAGGACTCAGCTGTGAGGAGGGGAAGGCAGGAGCCCAGGGCAGCACACTGACATTCCAACAGTGCTCACCTCGGAACTGCAGGTGATTCAAGGACGTGTGTGTCTCCAGAGAGAAGAAATCCAAGGAGCCATTCAGCCGGGCAGCCACGATCCTGAGGGACAGACATGGGGCTGAGAGAGGCCCCTCCCTGAGCCCCAAACCTGGACACCCCCAGGCCAAGCACAGACCAGCCACCCCTGGCAGGAGGCTGCACAGAGGTGGGCTGGGGCACTGGACACAGCTCTGAATGGACAGGACAATGGCAGTGCCTCTGAACAGCAGCGACCCAAAGGTGTCCCAGCCCTGGACATTCAGCTGCTGGCAAGACTGAGGGCTGAAGAAGTGGCTGCTGGAGCATTCCTGGAGCCAGGAAAGCTGGTGAGAGGGGGATTCTCAGAGGATTAGGCTGGATGTGAGGATGGATAGCAAGCAAAGGTGGTTGGGCACTGAATGGGCTCCGCTGGGAATGGTGACAGCTCCAACCCTGCCAGAGCTCAGGAGTGCTTGGACAAAGCTCCCAGGCACAGGGTGGGGTTGTTGGGGTGTCCTGGGCAGGGCCAGGGGTTGGACTCCATGATCCCTGGGGGCCCCTTCCGGCTCAGGACATTCCATGACACTGATTCCAGGGAAGAGACATCCCCGCCAAGCCTCTGCTGCCAGGAGCTGCCGTGGAGGTTGGGGCTGGGGATCTCCCAGCACCTGCACAAGGAGTCACCTGTTGTTGAGGAAGACGAGGGCGGTGATGCCGGATTGTCCTTCATCATTGCTGCTGCGGAGGGTCCCCTCGATGGCATCCCACACCTGGGGAGGAGGGGTCACTGTGGTGACACTGGCCACAGGAGCACTGGGCACAGGGGATCTGGGATCCTGAACAGCTCTGTGTGCCCTGCTCCCGGCCCCTGAGCTGAGTGAGCAGTCACAGCTCCCTGTGCCGTGCTGCCAGGCTGTGCGACCTCCTGCCTCCCATTACTGCAACCCTGCTCCTCATCTCCACCTCCTGTTACTGTGTCCCCACTCATCTCCAACTCCCATTACTGCATCCCTGCTCCTCATCTCCACCTCCCATTACTGTGTCCCCCTTCACCTCCCTGCTCCTGTGTCCCTGTTCCTGATCTCCGCCTTCCCCTCGCCGTGTCCCCACTCCTCACCTCCAGCTTCCCGTTACTCCTGCCAGCCACGATGAGGTTCCCCTGCAGTTCCAGGCTCCAGATGGAGCTCTCCAGGTCCCCTCCCCAGGACGGA
>NW_005054724.1:89233-93960 GCF_000277835.1 Geospiza fortis | reverse complement strand
GGGGGGGGGGCGCGGGCCGCCCCCCCCCCAGCCGTTTCAGCTGGTGGCTGCTCTCAAAGGAGTCCTCCAGGCCGTTCTTGCCGTCCGGGCTGGGATCCCAGCCCTCCTGGTAGTCGAAGACGCCGCTGCTGTCCCTGCGCAGCCTGGAAGGAGGGACAAAGCTGAGCCCCTCGCTGGGGGCTGCCTCCCGGGAGCACTGCGGGGCCGTGGGGACATGGGGACACGGCCAGGGCCCTACCTGGGCTTGGGGATGACGGTGAGGCAGTCGCCCGTCTGCGCGTCCCACACGCGGATCTGCCCCACCAGGCAGCAGCTCACCAGCAGCATCCCGTCACTGGCCAGGCACTCGATGTCCTGCCAGGGGAAGGACAAGCACAGCTCAGTGGGCACCACCGAGGCCTCTGCGTCCTGAGCACAGCCTGGTGTGCCTGCAGAGCTGCAGAGATGATGGACTTCATGTCAAAACTGGCGGGTTTAGGGACAGTGAGGACATGGACGTCCCTGGAAGGGTCCAAGGCCAGGTTGGACGGGACTTGTGGAAGGTGTCCTTGCCATGGCAGGGGTGGCACTGGATGAGTTTCAAGGTCCCTTTCAACCCAAACCATTCTGGGATTCCAGGATCTCTGCCCAGAGACCTCAGTGTGCACTGCACTGCTGCAAATCCAACAGACTCCACCTGTCTTGCCTTCCCTAAAAAATTCCATCCCAGTCTGAGGACAGGATCAGGAGCAGAGATACAGCTTTGCTGGGAGACACAGCCCAGCACTGCAAACTCGTCTGTCTGAATGCCCAAGAGCTTTGTTTCATCTCAGAACAGGAAGGATCCCAGACTCATCCTGGCTGGAAAATCCCTCCCCGAGCACTGAGTCACACCTGTGACTGATCCTCCCCTTTGTCACCCAGCCCAGAGCCCCGAGTGCCACATCAGCTGTCCCCTGGAGCTCAGCAATGTGGAGCTATCCCAGCAAAGCAGGGAAAGGAAGCCAGAGGCGGTGATGGTGGAACTGCAGCCAGGCAGCCCCAGGAGGAGACGAGAGCGTGCTGCAGGAATTTCATGCCCCAATAACCTTTCCTGAGGTATTGCCTGCTGAGCTGGACGTACCATGAGGTGTCCCCTGAGGACCAGGGGCACGATCTCAGTCTCAGGGGGCGAGTAGCCGTAGTCATCGCAGGGCAGGTCCCCGCGGCGCCGCCGGCCCGGCCCGTTCTGCCCGTAGTTCTTGGGGCACAGCACCCGGTACAGGCAGAACAGCAGCAGCACCAGCAGGATGCCCGATGCCAGGCCCAGAGCAGCCACCCTGGGGGACACACAGAGACAAGAAGGTAAGGAAATAAACTCCAATTTCTAGTCCATACATAGATTTGGGGAGTTCTGTGTCGGGATTACTCATGTGCTTGTCTGAGTTTCTCAGCTGAGAAGGCTTTTCCACAAATTACAGAGATTTGTTGGAAATTGAGGGGGGTTTAATGGGAAAATGACAATTTCCACATCACAAGATTTTGAGGCTTTTCAGTAAGGAAAGTAATGAGCAACTAAGATTTTAAGAAAACACCAGCTGGGGATGGGATAACAGTGTGTTCAGCACATGCAGATTCAGGCAGGGGTTGTGAGCTGTTGTCTCCACAGAGAGGGAAGCTCCTTGCACCAGAGTTTGATCTGACCCCCAAATAAATCATTATCAAATTATATCCAGGTGGTGGCTGCCCCTGGATCCCTGGAAGTGTCTAAAGCCAGGTTGGACATGGCTTGGGATAGTGGAAGGTGTCCCTGCCCATGGCACAGAGTGGGACTGGATTGGTTTTAAGGTCCCTTCCAACCCAGACCATTCTGGGGTTCTATGAAATCACAGTTAAACCCCCAAATTGACCTCCTGTCCTTGTCACCCCGTATTGCAGCAGGAGCCCTGAGGGCCTCCATGCACAGCCCATTCCTGCCCTCAGTGATGGAAAACTTCGAGGATACATCAATTTCCCTTTGCACTGGAGCATCCCCAGCCCCCCAAGCTGCTGCTTGGCACTGCAGCATGCCCAGCTCTGGCACTGCAGCTTCAGGAGCTTTCTGGTCTCCCGGCAGGGAGAGGAGCCCTGAGGAAGCAGCCTGAAGCAGCCCTGTTCCCCGCGGGCTGAGGCAGGCTCAGGGCCGTGACAGACACTGTACTTGTACAGGGTGACGTCCTGGTGGCCGCGGGGCTGCGAGCCGCGCTCCGGCCGCGGGGCCGCGTCCAGGAAGGGCTGGGAGCGCCGGGCCTCCTGCGGGTGCCGCATCTCCAGCGCCTCCTGCGGGTTCAGGTACAGCGTCACGGGGATGGCTGGCAGGATGCTGATGTACCTGAGGGGACAGGGACAGCGGCTCGGGAGGGGCGCAGGTCACTGAGCAGCCACGGCAAGAATCAGGGTGCCTTCAGCGCACAACTTCAGGTGCTCCGAACTAAAGATCTCCTTGAAATATTCTCCTCTAAAGCTATTCCCCAGGTTTTAACCCTTCAAAGAGCCAAGAGAAATGAAGTCTGATGAGATCAAGTGGATCCCATGAATTCAAGCCTGGTTTCCTGTGTGCTGCAGGCTGGGAGGTCTCACCAAGAAGCGCCTTTAGCTCAGCTGTCTCTTCCTCACATGTACTATTTCCATCCCTTACAGATGATTGTATCAGACAGTTGTGGAATTACTGAGGTTGGAAAAGCACTCTGACATCATCAAGTCTGACTGCTCCCCCAGCACTGCCAAGGCCACCACTAACCCATGGCCCCAAACCCCACATTCACACAGCTTTTAAATCCCTCCAGGGATGGGGACTCCACTACTGCCACAGAACCATTTTGGGGAAGGACTCTTCTCAATTTCCACCCTGAGCCTCCCCAGCCCAGCCTGAGGCCGTTCCCTCTGCTCCTGTCCCTGTTCCCTGGAGCAGAGCCCGACCCCCCGGCTGTGCCCTCCTGGCAGGAGCTGTGCAGAGCCACAAGGGCCCCCTGATCCCCCTTTTCTTGCTTTGCAAATTTGAAAACCTCAATTCCAGGACGAAGGAAGGCAGAAGACACCAAGCACATAAACCACCCAGGAGCAGAGTGGAACAGCCCTGATTCCCAGAGGAACAGCCTGGAGGGTTGTGAGCTCTGCCCACCCCATGGGCCCTGCTCAGCAGCTCCTCCCACACACAGCTGGAATGAGCCCCATGGAACCAGGTTATGTGAGGTGGGAGCACCAAGGACAGAAGCAAGACAAAGCCCTGGGGTCAGGTGCCAGCTCCCCGTGCCAGTGGCACTCCATGCCAGCCCACTTCACTTGCCTCTTGGCCAGGGTGATGTTGTAGTAGCTGAAGAGGGCTGGCCAGTGCCTGAAGGAAAGCTTCCTCCAGATCTCCTCATCCTCTGCTCCCCAGGTGACCTGTGCCTCTGTTCCCAGCTCCAGCTGCCCGTTGCCCCTGCCCTCGGGGCCCCAGGGCTGCTGCTCCGGCTCCAGCCGCGCCTTCTGCTCCGTCCGGTTCTCCGACAGCTGCACGGGCTCCGAGGGGAACACGGACAGGTCCAGCTTGGGGTCCCCAGCGGGCAGGACCCCGCCGGGAACGGGCATGGCGGGCAGGCCTGCGTCCCCCAGGGGACTCTGCTCCGTGACCTGGGACGTGAGGTAGGTGCGGAGCCCGGCGGGATCCGTGTACAGCAGGATTCCGATCCAGATCACTGTGCCGGCCTGTGCAGGGTGAGACACAGCTCCCTCAGTGCCACTGCATTGTCCCCCTGCCCTTCAGTGCCACTGCATTGTCCCCTGCCTGTGCAGGGTGAGACACAGCTCCCTCAGTGCCACCTCCCTGTCCCCTGCCCGAGGTGACCCATGGCACCCCAACCACGGGCACCCCTCATTTCCTGCAGCCTCACTCCCAGCACTGTTTCTTGGGGACAGGGAGGTGGCACAGGGGGGACATTTGGAGCACTGCCCAGCACACCCAGAACCTGGACCCCACTTTTCCATGATCCATATGATGCTCAGACCCCAACTTCTCTCCCCAAACACACAGCAGGAAGGTGCTCCCTGCTGGCAGCTGGGACCAGCACGTCTGGCACCTCCAGGCAGGCCTGGGAAGGCTCAGTTTGGGTTTTGGGGTCCACAGTCCTGCAGGACCCACTGCTCTGGGACCAGGGGCCACTGAACTCCGGCATCCCATGGGAACAGGACATGGAGCTGTGTCAGGCCTGGCAGGGGTGGGTGGCTGGCAGGGTGGGCAGGGCTGCCAGCCTGGCAGGGGCAGCTGCCCCAGGGCCTGGGCAGGGGTGACAGCTTGGCTGTCTGGGTGCCAGCCCAGTGGTCTGGGTGCCCCCCTGGCAGTCTGGGTGCCATCCTGACCATCTCTGTGCCCCCCTGGCAGTCTGGGTGCCACCCTGGCAGTCTGGGTGCCATCCCAGCTGTCTGGGTACCATCCTGGTGGTCTGGGTGCCCAGTGGGGCAGACAGGGGTCCCAGCCCAGTGGTCTGGGTGCCCCCCTGGCTGTCTGGGTTGCCTTCTGGCTATTTGGGTGCCACCTCGGCTCTCTGGATGCCATCCCAACCATCTGTGTGCCCCCCTGGCAGTCTGTGTGCCATCCCAGCAGTGTGTGTGCCCCCCGTCTCTCTTTGCCCCCCTGGCAGTCTGTGCCCCCCTGGCAGTCTGTGTGCCCCCCGGCAGTCTGTGTGCCCCCCTGGCAGTGTGTGTGCCATCCCAGCAGTGTGTGTGCCCCCCTGGCAGTCTGTGCCCCCCTG
>NW_005054724.1:85049-88895 GCF_000277835.1 Geospiza fortis | reverse complement strand
CGGGCGCAGCGGCCGCGCACGGCACGGGGGCCTCGCCGGGCAGGGCTCGGGGGGCAAACGCTTGTTCAGGTCAGCCAGCTGCAACAGAGAGAAAGGGCAGGGGTGAGGGGCTGCTCCAGTGCAAAGGCACTCCTGGGAGCTGGGAGGGACCCCTGGGGAGGGACTCTTCCCCCAGGGTCAGGGGGTGACCCTCGGCGTCTCCTCCCAGCCCATTTACCCCAACCAGCACATTTACAGACCCAGGGAATCACAGAATGGTTGGGATGCAAGGGACCCTAAAGCCCATCCAGTGCCACCCCCGCCATGGCAGGGACACCTCCCACTGTCCCAGGTGCTCCAAGCCCTGTCCAGCCTGGCCTTGGGCACTGCCAGGGATGCAGGGGCAGCCACAGCTGCTCTGGGCACCTGTGCCAGGGCCTGCCCATCCTCACAAAGTTCTTCCTAATGTCCAGCATAAACCTTTCTTCTGTCAGTTTGAAGACATTCCCCCTTAACCTGTCCAACATCCCTCCCCATCTTTCTTGTGGCTCCCTTCAGGTCCTGGAAGGCCACAAGTAGGTCTCTAAGCTTTCCTTCCCCAGGCTGTGTAATCCCAATTCTCTGAGCCTTTCCTCACAGCAGAGCTGCTCCATCCCTCTAATCCACTTGATGCCTCCTCTGGATTTGCTCCCACAGCTCCATGTCCTTCCTACGAGTGTCTTTTCCCTCAAGTGCTCTGTGTGTGTAACCAAACAAGTACAGAACCAGGACTGTAACAGCTCAGGATGAGAGGAAACAGCCTCAAGCTGACCAGGGGAAGTTTAGGTTAAATATTAGGAAAAATTTCTTCCTGGAATGGGCTGCCCAGGCCTGGCCCAGCTGCCCAGAACACGAATGGAGTCCCCATCCCTGGGGGGATTTAACAGCCACGAGGATGTGGCACTCGGGGACAGGGACAGTGGTGGTGCTGGGGAGTGGTGAAAGGCCTTTCTGAGCTCAGTGAGTTCATTATTCTGTCCTTTTCCTCGTTCAGGGGTGGCATGCTGGGGCTGTGCTCCCCTCCGGCCCCGGGCCGTGCCCCTTGCCCACCTCCATGCGGCGGATGTCGATGGACAGCACGGTGGTGAAGAAGAACATCTGCAGGAAGAAGTCTGACACCAGCCCCACCACGGCAAAGAGGCAGAACTCCTGTGGGTGGGTGAGACAGGCATGAGCTCCCCCTGCAGCTCAGAGCGAGGGAAGCCAGCAGTGCTGCACTGACAAGCCCTGGCATCCACCTCTTGTGCTGGCTCAGAGCTCGGGGCTGGGCGAGTCCATGAGAGAAGCCAAGGTATTTATTCCAATTCACATTCTTTGTTCTCTTTGGCCACAATCCATCTCTGCCCCCAGGGAGCAAGGGACAGGACGAGAGGAAAGGGCCTCTGGTTGTGCCAGGGGAGATGCAGATTAGAAATCAGGGAAAATTGGGAAAATTTCTTCCCCAAAAGGGGCTGTTAGGCATTGGAACTGCCCAGGGCAGGGGTGCAGTCCCTGTACCTGGAGGGATTTTACAGCTGTGTGGCACTGGGGGACATGGGTGAGTGGTGGCCTTGGCAGCGCTGGGGACAGCTGGATTTGATGGACAGCTGGATTTGATGGTCCCAAGGCTTTTCCAGCCCAGCCACTCCCAGACTGTGTGAGGCTGCAGCCAGTGCCTCCCTGCAGGGCTCAGGCTCTGTCCTGCAGCCCCTCTCACCTGGATGGCCGGGACCAGGGTGAAGTACCCGATGAGGATGATCCCCAGCTCCGTGGCCATGTTCTTCATGATGGACCAGCTCTCATTGCTCAGGCCTGGGGAAGGGCAAGGACAGGTCAGGGGAGCCTCTTCACTGTGCCAGACATGAACACAGCCAAAGGAGCAGCACTTCCCCTCCTTAAAACCAGCAATCTACAGGGAACAGGCCCAAAAGGCCCTTCCAGGCTAAAACTCCTGAGTGCAAAGGCCCACCAGTGTTCTGAGTCCTGTTTCCCATCTAGGACCCAAAGCACTTGGATTTTTAAAACTAAAGTCAGCATTGCTCTAGAATCTCTTCTCCCTGATGTTTAGAAACAGATTTGAAGACTGCAAATCCCATTTATCCATGGTGTGAGCACACTCAAATCCTTCCACAGGCACAGAGCATTCTCACAGAATGGAAAAGATAATTTTGTCTCACATTTAGGGGAATTTTGCAGGACCTGTGTTCTGCACTTCTGGTATCCATGACCTGAGGACAGCGCTCAGCACCCACACCAGGAGATCCAGCTCTCCCCTACTAATATTTTTTATATTTATTTAGCCTGTTTTGGTCAACAATCCCAAAAAGCAGTGCCCACAACAGCAGCATTATGTTCCTGGAATTCACAACTAAAGGCTGTACAAGTCACCTTGTTTCTTTCCCAGACCTGAGTGAGACCATTCCCAGCCCCAGCCCTCCCACTTTCCCCTCTCCCAGCCCCAGAGCAGGACCCCACCTTGGGCGATGCGCAGCTTCACCTCCAGGTCCACGGGCGTGGACACGACGGACTTGGTGAGCACCAGCACGTTCTCCAGGCCAATCACCACCACCAGGTATGGGAATATCTCTCTGGGGAAACAGAGGCACAGCTGAGGAGGGTTTCAGCAGCAAGGGCCGGACAAGCCAAGGCACGTCCTGTCCAGCTATATTGGTAAATATTCCAGTGTGACAGTGACCCTGCCCAGCAGCGTGTCCAGCCCCACAGGAGCTGGTTCCAGCACACTGAATTGATTCCCCAGGTGTTCCCCAGGCGTGCCCCTGGCAGGGCTGGCACGTACCCGCCGTTGAGCGTGGGCGTGAGGCCGAACAGGGTGCAGAGCCCCACGGACATGAGCAGGGAGCTGAGCACCGTCACCACTGCTGCCAGAGCCAGGCCCCACTTGGACTTCACCATGTCGATCTTGCCTGCAAAACAGCCCAGCCAGGTCAGCAGGGACAGCACACGGGAAGGACACACAGACGGGGACAGATGGACACAGATGGGGACAGCACGCTCGTCCTGACCGGCCCCAGCAGGTCACAGGACACCCCAGCCCAGAGGGGAGGTACTGCAGTGTCTGAAATGAAACTAAAGCACTGCAGTGTCTGAAATGAAACTAAAGCACTGCAGTGTCTGAAATGCAATTAAAGCACTGCAGTGTCTGAAATGCAATTAAAGCACTGCAGTGTCTGAAATGAAACTAAAGCACTGCAGTGTCTGAAATTAAATTAAAGCACTGCAGTGTCTGAAATGCAATTAAAGCACTGCAGTGTCTGAAATGCAGCTACTGCAGTGTCTGAAATGAAATTAAAGCACTGCAGTATCTGAAATGCAGGTACTCCAGTGTCTGAAATTAAATTAAAGCACCACGGTGTCTGAAATGCAGGTACTGCACTGCTCATGTCTAAAATGAAGGTAACTGCGGTGTCTGAAATGAAATGTAGAAATTTTAAAATTTGACACATTTTTGGTTTTTCGGATCAGAATGAAGAACCCCAAAGGTGAATTTTTAACAAAAGTAATATATTGTGAAAAAGTTGCTTCAGAGAAGGCAGAATCCATGTTTTGTGTCATTTGTAGGCCAGCAATCCAGATGTGCCCAACTAGCTTGGGGAACTGGGAACGTGGCTGCTTTCTGGGCAGAGATCCAGAAGAAGTCTGAAATGCAGCTCCCCCAGGCTCCCAGGACAAGGTGGGACAGGGGACAATGCTGCTCCACAGCTCACACCAGTCCCAGCACTGCACTGAGGTGGGCAGAACCAAACTGAAATGTGGCCAGAGAGGTCTAAACCCAGCAGCTCAGAACATGATCTGTCTGATAATGGATGAAACAAACAGGGAAAAAAGGCA
>NW_005054724.1:84128-85038 GCF_000277835.1 Geospiza fortis | reverse complement strand
CATTCCTGTGGCATCTAAGGGTGCCCAAGACAGAAAACACCTTGGAAGGTATCAAAGAATCGCGGCATAGTTTGGGTTGGAAGGGGCTTTAAAGAAGTCTATCCACTATCCCAGGCCTTGGACACTTCCAGGAATGGGGAAACACTTCCAGCTGGGAGGTGGATCACAAGGAATAACAGCACCCTGGCTGAGGGGCAAATGAGCAGGAATCAGGCAGTTTTTAACCCTCTCCATGGCAGCTCAGGGCAGAACTCCACCACCACCGCTCCTGCTGCAAGAGGAGGTGTTACAGACATCACCTGCACCCTGAGCCCACACCCAGGTGCCCCAACCTACGTGTGGAGAAGTAGATGTAGGCGAAGAGGATGATGTAGGTGGTGACGAGCGGGATGAGCTCGGCGATGCCGATCTCCTCCTTGAAGTGCACGTGCACCACGCTCTCCTCGCGCAGGCTGCAGTTGGGGCTGGGGTGCAGCAGCTTCAGCCGCGAGCGCAGGCTGCTCAGGAACCTGGGGACAGCAGGGCTGCAGCGTGAGTTCAGGGTCTGCCCCAGAAACCCGGGTTCCTCCCGTGAAGATTCCCTGCCAGGTGTGTCAATCATCCCTCCTTCCCCCTCCCAGCGCTGTCTGTCACTCCTGGCATTCCAGAGTGATTGGCAGATCCAAAGGATGCCCTCTACCCCTGGGGGGCACTGGGCCATCCAGGTGTCCTGTGTCCCTTGTACCTGCTTGGTGGCTCCCTACCCCTTCCCTCCTTCCCTCCCCCGGGTAAAAGAGTGAGGAACCACGGGCTCAGGGAGTTCTGTTGGAGCTGGTGCTGCATTCAGAGGCCTGTGGGCCAGAATGAAGCTCTGGATCCAAACCCTCCATCAGAACCGACTCCTTTCCTTCACCATCGCCTTAAAGCTTCT
>NW_005054724.1:74912-83892 GCF_000277835.1 Geospiza fortis | reverse complement strand
AGCCCAAAGTGTCTGTGGGGTGAAACACCACACACCCATAGAGCCCAAAGTGTCTGTGGGGTGAAACACCACACATCCAGCCGGCCAAAAGTGTCTGTGGGGTGAAACCCCACACACCCAGCCAGCCAAAAGTGTCTCTGGGGTGAAACACCACAGTGCTGCTATTTAGTTCAGCAGCAGGGCCAGACAAGCTCAGGCACGTCCCTACCAGCAATATTGGTGACACCAACACAGCAGCATGTCACTGACCTTTGCCAAAGAGCAAAGCTGGCAGCTCCTGCAGGAGCACAGCAGCAGGGAGCTCCAGGGGTTCCCATGGACCACCAAAGCATGGCTCTCTACAGGCCTTGCTCCCAAACCTGCTCCTTGCTGGCCCAAACCACCCAGACCCTCATTTCCATAAAGGTCTGTGGGCTGACTCACCAAAACTTTGTTTAAAGCAAAGGCTCATTAACCAGAATCTGGGTCTACAGAGCAGAACATGCCACGGCCTCAAACACTTCAAGAATTTTCCCAGAATTACAGATTCTGTGTAAAAATGGCTGATGGAAGGTGGCACACAATGGCCCTGAAGGCTCAGTGCTCCGGAAGAGCAAGTTTAAACTCCTGTGCTGCCAAATCCATCCCAGACATCCCTTGGGGAATTCTGTGCACCTCAGAGTCCTCAGATCCACCTGATCCACAGCAATTTGGCCAACACTGCCCAAGTGTTTGCACCAGTGCTTACTGGAAAGCCAAGCAGTCTGTGCACAAGGAACTGGGTGAAACCAGAGCCACAGGGCCCTGGATGCCACAGGAACTCCCCTTGGCAGCTCTGAATGTTACAGACCCTGCTTGTCAAGGGGAGCTGAGAACTGAGAGTATTTTACTACCATAAAACACAGCGAGTTTTCTCCCCAGAAAAGCACCTTCAGAGATGTGAGACGCTCTAAAGCAGAAGGAAATGGAGGGCAGAGGAGGAACCATGAGGGAGGGGAAGCGGCAGAGCTCGGTGCCAGAGCAGCCTCACCTGGAGTCGTAGCGCTGCAGCCCCAGGGTGACGGTGTAGGACACCACGCGGCGCCGGTTGGACAGGCTGACCCCGCTGTAGCGGCCAGGCAGCCCGAAGAGCAGGTCTGCAGGGACAGGGGGACATCAGCGACAGCTCACACACAGCACAAGGCGGGCACAGCTGCCAGCAGCTCCTGCGGGAATGGCTGCTCTCATCCCACAGGGCATCCCATGCTCTGGGCAGAGCCCATGGATGGGTCACACCTGCAGCAGGCTCCAGCCACAGAGAACTCACACTGAGACATAAACTTTAAGGAATTTAGAGATTTTAGAGGAGCTAAGATTTTCGTTTGAGATAGCTCTATTGGAATGATGAAAATAATTGGAATGAATTAAAATAAATGGGCAGGCCTTGATGAAGTTAAGAGTTAGTTGTTAACTAATAATTGATTGCTTGTCAGCACAATGTTTGGTTAGCTGGGTTTAGAATGAAGAATATAGAAACTGATCAATAGCTTGTAGGAACATTACAAGACAATTGTGGCCTCCTCTGTTCTGAAACCAATTGAAGATGGGGAATGGGAGTTCTACCAATGGGTTCATTTGTCATATTTGCATTGAAAAGGCAGAAAGGTCAGAACGAGGAAGACTTCATTTACTTTCTCATTTCGGGACCCCTCCCCATGAAAGGGACCACCGAGGAACAAACTACGCATGCTTAATAGCTTTGGAACTAATTACCATACAAATTGGGGAATGGGATGTACCAAAGTTATGAATATGCATTTGCAGTTTGGGTATTCAATACTTGTATAGATAAAAGGACTCTCTAATCACCTGTAAATTTGGTGTGTATTTGGGAGCTATCCCGCAATAAACGTACACTTTCTAACTTTAAACTGTCAGAGAGTTTTTGGATATCAGTTCTAGATCAATATCCATATTGGGAATGGGATGTACCACAGTTATGAATATTCATTTGTATTTTGGGTATTCAATAATTGTACAGATAAAAGGACTCTGTAATCACCTGTAAATTGAGGTGTGTATTTGGGAGCTATCCCACAATAACATACACTTTCTAACTTTAAGCTGTTTGGAAGTTTTTGTCCATCACAGTTGGATATCAGTACTAGATCAATATCCATATTTTTTTTAATAAATCAACACTCTGGGTGCTTAAAAACAGCCTTTAAAGCAAACTTCCTTTAGGGTTACAAACGCCTATTCAGACATGTAACACAGTACATCACACACTGCCAGATCTCTGAGGTTCCTTTAAACCCAAAGGACCCAACCTGTGTTTAAAGCAGCATTTCCTCTGGCACTATGGAACCATTCACAACCCCACACATGGGCACAGGGTTTCTTTATCACTAAGAGGTAAAAATAGTTTTATGATATCCATTGTCAGCTCGGGCTGTGTGCAAGGAACTGGAACACACAATGGAGCAGGATGAATGTTGATTTATCTGTGACAATGAGGCAGTCTTTGAGTGTGACAGAGGGAAAAGCCAGGCTGGAGCATGTGTAGAGTGAGAGGAACAAAACCCTGCTATTCTTACCTGCAGAAAGAAGCCTGACTGAGTGATTTATTCACTTCTCACAAATACAGATCAGGGCTCCAATACACATATGAAATGAGAGACAACAAAGACCAGGCAGCTTCGGCTGCTGTGAATGAAAAAATCCTGCCCAAATTGGCACTATCAGCAATTCCAGCGCTGGAATTAGTGAGGATGGAATAACAATGAAGCTGTGGGCAACTCTCAGCTTCCCTGGCTCACCTTTGAGAGTGGCTGACGTCTGCAAGGTCTTTGGCTCATGCTGGTGGATGGTTTTGATGATATCTGGGTCGGCATTGAAGCGCTCGCGGTCGTTCTGCCAGAAGTTCCCTGGGGACAGCAGCAGGCAGCCGTGCTCTGGGAGCAGATTCCTCAGCTTCCTGAGGCCGGGCAGCAGGTCTGTCACCTGCAGACAAACCTCCTCCAGGCTCCTGACCCCGGAGCTGCAAGGCAAACACGGTGCTGAGGGACCCCACGCAGGCAAGGGCCAAGCGTGTGGAGAGGAGCATCCCAGGGACCTGCACCAGGTGTGGCTGCTCCTCCTCCTCCTCCTCACAGCTGAGAGCAGGAGCTGCGCTCCCTGCAACTGTGAGCAGGCTCCAGAACTCCATCAGCATTCCTGGGGCTGCCTGGCCCCACGGCTCTCACTCCTCACCCACCTCTGGTACCACACTTTCACTTCTGCATTTAAGACACTTCCACTGGACAGAGAAACTCTCTCTGGAATTCTTCCAGACCTCAAACCCCTCTCTGCACCTCTCTCCACAGGTTTTACAGGAGTCCTGGTCAGCCTTCCTGAGGGGCATCCTATGAGGTGCTCTAAAACGCACCCAGGGTTCAATGTCTGCACCTGGGGTGGTGTTTCCCCAGCTCCTCTGCCTTGTGGGGAAAGGAGCATTTCCTGAGAGGTTCAGAACTGCACACAGGCGGAACTGGAGTGAACTGGAACCTGTGTCTGGCATCATCCTTAGCAACCACTAATTCAAGCAGGACTCAGCTTGGGTGTACAACTGCTGGGAAGTGTCCTGGGTTGTCAGATGTGTGAGCTACTGCCAACTGTCAGAGCTGGGGCAGCTATCCATTGCTCATGGGGCAGTTTTCTTTATCTCTCCCACAGCCAATCCTCCCTCCAGGAGATCTCTGCTGTTCATGGGCCATTAATTATTAATTATCCCCTGTCCATGGCCAGTGAGTGTCCCTGCAGGGCTGATCCAATTCCAGCATCCCATGGGGAGATGCTGCGCCCAGGGGAGGAGCCAAGCATTCCTACCTGGATCCAATCTGAGCCTGGCACAGCACAGCAGCCTTTGCCCCCTGCATTGCCAGAGGAGCAGCTTTCTGCTGCCCTGCATTGCCAGAGGGAGCCCAGGCCCATCTGCAGCAGCCCTGGAGCTGCAGAGGAAAACTCCCCCCTTGTGCAGGATCCCTGCTGCAGCAGCAGCACAGCTGGCACTGCAGGAGGGCTGAGCCCCCATGGGATGGGGCTGTGACACCCCCTGACACACAGGGGGCAGGGCATGGTCTGACTCTGGCCAGGGTTTTTTTTGTTGTTGTTGTTGGGGTTTTTTTGTTTTGTTTTGTTTGTTTGTTTGTGGTTTTTTGTTTGGTTTTGAGGTTTTGTTTGTTTTTTTTGTTTGTTTTTGATTTTTTTGTTTGTACTATCACATTTTTATTTTTGCCTATAAAATATAAGTAAACAGTTCTTTACCTTTCCTAGTAAAGAACTGTTATTCCTACTCCCATATCTTTGCCTGAGAGCCTTTTAATTTCAAAATTCTAACAATGCAGAGGGAAGGGGTTACATTTTCCATTCCAGGGGAGGCTCCTGCCCTCCTTAGCAGACTCCTGGCTTTCCGAACACAGACAGAAGGGTCGGTGCCAGAGCAGCTGTGGGGCCAGACCAGTGTGAGAGGCCATGGCCATGTGGCCCCAGCAGGAGCTGCTCTGCTGCCTGGCACCTGCTCAGGGATCAGACAGGAGCAGTGTCTCACAGGAGTTATTGTTATTGCCTGGTGGAGTTATTCTGGCCCCACGGGGTTGACACTGCCCTGGCACCTCCCAGCCACCCAAAACCACCTCACTGCTCTCCCACTGGGACAGGAGCTGCATTTCTGACTGCCAGACACCCCACAACACCCCCCAGAACAGAAACCTTCTGTGCATTTCCCTGTTAAAGGACAGCCTTTAACATTTTTAACTGACACTGGAGCTCAGACTCCCAAGGATGCTAAAAAGCTAAAGTTAGGTTTTAAAAATAGAGAAGTTCATCTAACTGGCTTTAATGGGAAAAGCATTCTCTGTTACCCCTCCAAAGTGTGTTTATGGTTACCTGGGGAAAGGGGAATGGCTTCACACACATTTGTGATGGCACATCATGAAGAAAATGTTTTAGGATATGACATCCTTAAAGGGAAGCTTTGCAATTACCAACCAGGGATCTTTGGTCCTTTGGACCCAACAAAACCCCAGAGCAATCTTCCTGGGAAGGGTAAGAAAATCAGTCTCTTAAAAAGGGCTCTATTTTTACCTGTTCCTAACATTAAACAGCACCCTGTGCCTCCTGCAGCCAAACAAGGCATAAATGAAGTAATTAAAGATTTAGAACAAAGGGCCATTGTATCTAGGACGCACCCACAATTCCCCTGTTTGACAGGTGATAAAAGAAGACAGGAGCTGGCATTTAGCAGCTGATTATCAAAGGCTTGACGCTGACACAGAAGCGCTCCCTGCAGCAGCCCCGAATACTGCAAGGCTCACTGCTCCTCTGCAGGCACTGCACACAAGGGGTGCCAGCCTGGCATGGAAACGATGGGTGTGATGGTCCCGGCTCAGGAGGAAGATAAACCCAGATCTGCATTCACTGGGGAAGGAACACAATCACCTTCATCTGCCTACCTCAGGGATTTATGCACTCACCCAGCACAGCACACAACGCTTCAGCTGAACTCCAACCAATCAGGTAGGAGAACAGATTTACCAACAAATTGGTAGGAGGAAAGTGCAGTAAGAACAAGAGCACAGGATATCCAGAACAGATTAAATGGGGAGGGGATAGAAGTGCCCTCAGCTAAGAGCCCAGTCCCCCCTAAAGGAGTGGAATTCCTGGAATTCCTGGGAACCTGGGGGTAGCAGGCCAAGCTGGAATTCCAAATGAAACCAAATTAGATGCTGTAACTAGCCCCACTACTGAAAAGCAGTCTCCAAAGATACTTTGGGATACTGCAGAAATCATATTCCTGGATTTTCTATAATAGCAAGACCCTTGTCCACACTGAGGAGGAAAATCCAAATCTGGGAATGGCCTGACAGCCCCAAACAGGCTTTGCAAAGGCTGACAGAAGAGTTAAAAACATCAATCACTGGGGCCAGCTCATCCCAGTGATCCTGTACCAGCTGAATGGGATTTTGCTGAACAGGGGACTCACTGTGCTATGTTCCAGAAAGGGCCACAAGGACCCAGACAACCACTAGGGTTCAGTTCCACAGCATTTAACGATACTGAAAAGAGAAACAATGCCTGGGGAAAAGGATTATTGTCCCTGACCTGAGCTCCTGAACAAGGAGAGAAAAAATTCAACAGCAACAGTGTGTGAAGAGCCAAGGACCTTGCAGTGTGTGGGCCAGCGTTAAGAGAGGCTCCTGTGTTCCTGATGATGATGATGATGGTGATGATGATGATGGTGATGCCCTTCCAGAGGGAACTGCACAGCGACAGTGCACAGATGGGAGCTGTCTCAGGGGTCACACATCAAAGGGATGGCCCTGCAGGCCCTAAGGCCCTACAGAACCACAGAGCAGGGACTGCAGGCAGGTCAGCCTGACAGCAGGCACACATCTGCTCCTCCCCTGGCTGCTCCTGCATCACTGCACACCCTGAGGCTCAGCCAAACCCGGATGGGCAGGGCAGGTGCAGAGCAGCTGCTCTGAGCACTCACACAGCAGCGGGAGCAGCGGGAGAAGGAACCAGAAGTGCACAAGTGCAGAGTTAAAGGCTGTACTGCTGGCAGCAAAGGAGGAAGCAAAGACAACCTATTTGTTTAGTGACAATCTATTTATTTATCTACCTATTTAATTATTATTAAGTGGATTCTTATGCCCCCTGGGCGGGTGCCACAGCGGTTGTGGCAGTGGGAAACCCTGGGTTGGCAATGAAGGGAAAATGTGGCTGTTGCTGTATTAATTAAAGGGATGGGACTAAGATCAGACTAATAATGATTTATTGCTTAGATAACATCAGTCCCAAAGGCCATGAGATTTATAGAACAGCAAGCAGCTGGTGTTAGTCTAGGATGGTCACAAGCTCTTGGCTGTAGGACAGTGCATAACTCCCTAATCCAATGGACAGTTCCACAGAGTATCTCTTGCTTTTCTAACTTGCCACTTTCACTTTTTCTACTGCAATTTTCCCCAATAAGGTCTGATCACATGTACACAAATACATCTCTATTATAATATCTAAACTCTTTATTCTATTACAATCACTACAATTACTACATCACTGTACTATAAAACCCTTCATTATCTTATCTAATATGTCAATATCTTATCTAATATGTTCATATCTAATAATTTTCTTACTTACTAAAGGCCTATTCATACTTATAACTATAGAACCATGCTTATAACTATAGAAATATACTTATAACTATAGAAACATACTTATAACTATAGAAATATACTTATAACTATAGAAATATACTTATAACTATAGAAACATACTTATAACTATAGAAACATAACTTATAGAAAGTTATAGATATATCTAACTTATAGAAACATAAGTTGATGATTTCTCTGTTCGATGTCTGTGTACCTTGTTTTCACATCAATCTAGGCTTCTCCTAAGGCTGTAAATTAAATTCTTTTGTGTTTGTGAGGATTTCTATCTTTCTGATCCCCACAGGGAAGGAGGCTTGGCAGAAGGAAGGTGGGACGTGGTTGTTGTTACAGGCTCAGTCCCATGGACAAATCCCCACAGGATGGGTCAGGGCTCAGCCAGTGACCAAACTTTACAGGCAACAAGGGGACCAGGTGACAAAAATCAGAAAAACTGATCCACAGGAAGCTCCAGAGCCCTGGGATGGATTGGGTGGGTGGTTACACTCAAATGAGGGCACACTGCACAAAACCCTCTCATTTTTGGAGCACAAAGCCGGGGCTGGCACTGACCAGGAAGATGTGTCAAGGCATTCTCACAGTGCCCCCAGTGCCAGCTGAGACCTGAACAAAATCAGCCAGACCTGGCACTGCCTTTACAGGGCAGAAGTAACAGAACACTCTGTGGGCCAAGAGATTCTGGGCCAATGGTTTGCTAAAGCAGTGCCTTAGGCCACGTGAATCTGGCTGGGATAAAAGGTTACCCTCTGTGTTTTCAGATAACATATTTATTACAATAAATATTATAATTTATTACATTTATCATAATAATATAATAATATTATAATAAATATAATCAATTACAATAGAAACAATTTATTTATAATAACTGATATCAGACATAATAAGTACAATAAATAAATAAATAATATAGATATTATTTATCTTATATGTGTGTTTGTATATGTATCTCCATCTACATAAATACAAGTAAAATTATTTGCTTGGGCTGTCCTCAGCTACCATGAACACTCTGGATTTAATGCTAGACCTTGTCTAGGTAACTTTTTTATCAGTAATCATTACATATCTACAACTACACCTTTATCTATATCAATGTGAAAAATGCAAATGATATGATTGGCTCTTTGCAAATATTAGAATAATACTGTATGTGTTATGTTGGAAAGTTGTGCTGTATTAATCTCTTTTAAGTAGTGTGGTAAATATAGTTTTTAGGCTATAGAGTAATATTAAAATAGAAACTATGTGATGTAAGATACTTTTTGTAACTAGCTCAAGGAATGGAAAAGATAATCAAGAATTTTTTTGTACAGAGATAACAGCAAACAGACACCAAGATTCCAAGAAAAGAATTATTGTCTCCTTATCAGGAAGGCCCAGACTTTGAGGAACTAAAAAGATTGATTTACAAGATGAGGGGGGAAGCTGAAATTAGTGTGAAAGAACTGTTTGATCATGCATGAGATCTATGACTATGCAAGAAGCTATTGCTTTTAAGGGTTAACCCTTTGAAAGCAAGGTGTGCTCTGTGGCAGAGTGCCAGGCACCCAGACATCCATAATTCTTTGCTGTTTATTGTCTCTTATTGTCTTAATTTTCATTACTAATTTTATTATTTTTTTATTACTATTTTTATTACTATTTTATTAGTATCAAACTTCTAAAATTTTAACACAAGTGAAAGGTGTTTTTCACAATCTATATCTATCTATATCTATACACACATATATATAAATATAATAAATATAATAAATATAATAAATATAATAAATAAATATAATAAATATAATAAATAACCGTTGTGG
>NW_005054724.1:74510-74875 GCF_000277835.1 Geospiza fortis | reverse complement strand
CCGTGTCTCTCTGAACAGCTCCAGATGACAAAATTGATGATTTCAGGACAGCTGACAGGGGCAAAGCCAGCCATGCTGAGGGGAGCCCAGCCTGCGAGGGTGCTGTGGCTCCCAGGGCAGCCGAGACCCGGTGTTAGGGTGGCTCTGGGTTCTGACCTGATGTTCTGTGGGTTCTAACCCGATGTTCTGTGGGTTCTGACCCTGTGTTCGGGTGGCTCTGGGTTCTAACGGCACCAGGAGCCCCCGATGGAGGCTCCGCTCTACACCCCGCTGTTCCAGTCCGCGTTTTGCTCCCAACCAGCGGGCCCGGCCGGCCGCCCCACGGCGCCCTCGTGTGGCGGCGGCCGGAACTGCGCCGTGCGCGG
>NW_005054724.1:68645-73470 GCF_000277835.1 Geospiza fortis | reverse complement strand
AAAAAAGGTCTCAGAATTTTCCACTGCAAGAAAACTGAAAAACAACTCCTAGCTCAAAACTGTAATGTACTGACTTTTAGAGATTGGAGAGCAGTAACATGAATATGGTAATTATAGTAGCTATGATAGGCTATAGATAAAAGTTAAGGTGTAGATTGGTTCTGCTGTATGAAGATGCTCAGCAAATAAAAGTAAATAATGCAATGTAACCTAAACTAAGGGCGTCCAGGCCTGCCTGCAGCTGGAGCTGCCAGCTGTGGGCACAGCTCTGTCACCCACGGCCCTGGACTGCTGTAATGTCTTGGATGTAATTAACTGCATTTTGTATACAATCAACTGTACTTTGTATACAATAAACTGCATTTTGGATACAATAAACTGTATTTTGGATACAATAAACTGCATTTTGAAGAGCCCCTGGAGTCCCACATCTCTCATTCAAGCTCTTACAGAACAATGTCCTTAACTGCACAGCACCCTGATCTGTCAGCCACCCCAACACCTCCCAACAGAGACTGCAAAGGAAAAAGGAAAGGAGAAAGGGAAAGGAAAGGGATCGGGGCTGGTTTTCCTGGGGCCACTCCAGTGCCGCACACACAGAACCAAGGGTACCTGACCCTTGTAAGAGAAATTCCCACCTAAAGCTCCTGAAAGCTGATTAGGGACACTGATAACAACAGCAACTGATGGATTTGTTCTCAGTTTCCCATTCATTTCAAGAAAATATTTGGATGATGGGAATTCCACACCAAACTTATTTTCCAGAGGCCTTCCTCCAGCTGGAGTGATGCTCCTTCTGGAAGGACTGACAGCCCAGATCTGCACAGTGGTAAAATCTTGGTCAGTATTGCTAAGGTGCTGCAGCATTTGAGCTTTCAATAGTTTGGATTAGTATTTGCTATGGTCTGTCCCAGTAGTTTTGCAGTGAATATGAGTCATTGATTTAGAATGCTCATCTCTTCACTCTGGCTGTCACAGGGGGTGGAAAACATTTCCCCTGAATGTAACTTGAATTTTCATATGATTCTGGAATCAGTTTTGTGCACCTCTTCCCATCTCCTCGGGGTAAGGTATAAAACTCTCCATTGCAGCAGGTGGGAGCAATTGGAGTTTCATTCCAGCTGTGATTCCCTGGGGCTATAACCATTTTGTTCTGTGGTACACACACATTTGGTCAGGTTATTGGGCAGGTTAGAAGTGTCTAACACTTGATATGGTGAGCAAGGACATGTGAAACGCTGAACTCCACTGAGGAACACTGGGCCAAGAACCAGGAATGGAAGTGAGGGCAGTCACTGACCCATCACTGAGCTCCTCCAACCACTGCAACTGAAAAATCAACTCCAGGAACTTTTCTCGGATCCTCACTTGCATCCCACCTTTCCTATGATTCTAACATGTGGGGAACATCCTGATCCACACAGACTGGTAACAATACAAGTGAAATTACTTGTTTGGGTCGTATGAGCTACCATCAACACTCTGCACTTAATGCTATACCTTGTCACTGTAACTTTTTTTTTATCAGTAATCATTATGTATCTATATCTACATACATCTATCATCTATCTATCTATCTATCTATCTATCTATCTATCATCTAGCTAGCTATTATCTATTATCTATGTATCTATTATCTATCTATTATCTATCTATTATCTATCTACCATCTATCTATCCATCTATTATCTATCAATCTATTTAATCTATATATCTATCATCTATCTATCTAATTATCCATCCATCCATCCATCCATCCATCCATCCATCCATCCATCCATCCATCCATCCATCCATCCATCCATCCAGATTCCTTGGCCAGCTTTAACACAGGTACCTCCATTTCTGCAGTGTTTATGTTGTAAATAAATAAATGATGCTGTAATCCACTGGCACTTCTTCAGTTTTAAACTGGGAATTGTTTGTGATTAACATCTTCCATCTGTGATTTCCCGTCTGTTTAATAAATAATTCACTTTATAAAGACACCTCATTTGCCATCACCACAACATGTGGGTCGGAGGGAGTCCTTAAATTCAACCTGCTGCCAAAGTCTGAGGCTGAAGCCTGCCTGGCTCTGGCCCTGCACAGCTCAGGAAGGTGTTTCCAGATGGCAAATGGACTGAATGAAGCCTTCGTAAGGTCCCTCTCCAGAAGAGATTTCTTCAATGATAACGAAAAAGAACGAGCACAGACACTCAAAAATGATGATTTGCCTCTGTGAGCACTCCCTGCACAAGGTGCACCCTGTGGCTGCACGGCAGGACACCTGGACAAGGCTCAGCTCAAAAGACAGCAATGGAAAATACACTCCCAAAAAGTGGTGTTTATAGGGACCAAAGCTTTGGGGGTGAACATTTACAGGAACTGATGCAGTGATGGCTCTGGAAAGGGCTCCAGGAAGAGCAGATGACCCTGGTTTGGATTTTATCAGCTCTGGAATGTGGCAGAGATGAGAGCTCACGCTGCAGATAAGGCCAGGGCCGTTCCAGGCTGCCAGCCCCGTCCCTGGGGGATGCTGAGGGTGCACAGTGACACCAAACCCACAGCTGGGGCAAAGCACACGTCCCAGGGCACTCCTGACCTTTACACAGAGCACTGCAGCCAGTGGAAACACACCCAGGGTACACTGAACACTTACACCTGCCCAGGGACACTTAACAACCTTCAGCTCCCTCCTGGAATATAAAATAATATAAAAGATACATAACAGAATAGAAAAGAATATAGAATAGAATACAAAACAAGCCAGTCTGCATGTAAAAAAATTATCTCTGCTCAGCTTTGTTGCTGGCAACAAACAAGAACTCCATAATGACTTTTGAGGTAATTGCAGAATCTATCTCAAAATTCGATGTTTCCTGAAATATCTGAATGCGTCCCCAAAAAGGTAACCTTGCCCCAAGGTTTAGGTCTAAATGCTGAAGTAATTTTCTCCTGGTGGTATGCAGAATAAGAACAAAAGTAATAATTTTGTTCCTGTGTTGCATCAGTGCTCATCAAGGGCAATGCCAAGAGGAGATAATGAGAATACCCTGAGAAGACAAGGGAGATAATGAGAGCACAGCACAGGCCTGGGAGCACGTTGTTTCTGCCTGGAATTGGCAACAGATGATCATCCCACAGGATAAGGGGGAACAGGCACTGAGCACACAGCCACAAGGTCACTGCCAAGGCTGGGGGAGCGGGCAGGGAGAGCAGAACTGAGGGAATCTGAAAAGCAAAAATGGATTTCTAAAACATGACCTCTGAGAGCAGCAGCTGGCGGTGAAGGATGGCTCCCCAAAAGGACAAATCATCAGTTAATTCATCATTAAATGATGAATTTAATACCCTTTCTGTTAACAGCACAGAGATAAAGACCCCACCTGGGGGTAAAAAAGAATTTCTGCTTCCAGGTGGGGTCTTGTCAGCTGGAAAGGACAGAGGGACATGGGGACATTAATAAATGACCTCTTAATGGGCAAAACTGATGTGAGTGGGCACAAAAAACAGACTTGTGATCTGAGAGGTTTCAGGAAAAGCCTTTCCATGGAAAACACCCCCAGGTGAGATTCCCCTGACAATCTGTGTGTGGCTCTGCTCTCCCACCTTCAGGAATGTCCCACTGACAGCAGCAGGACCAGGATGGCACCTGGAACGCTGAGCCTCTCACCAGTGAGCTTTCTGTTTGGCTTTTTTCCTTTTGGCTTCAGAGCTTTCTGTTTGGCTTTTAACAATCAGGGGCTGGGCTGGGCAGGGGGAGCTGAGGAAAGCTGCTGTTGGACAAAGGCTGCAACAGCACAAAACCAAGCAGGTACAAACTGGTCCTAAAATCAGCCCAAGGAAGCCAGGAGAAGGTTCCTAAGCAGGAAATTGCAGCAGTGGCACCTGTGATATGGAGCTGGTGTGGTGGTGAGGGCATTCTGAGACACTGCACCTGTATCACCTCACAGGCCCCCTCTGGGCTCTGACCAGAGAATTCCTGAGCATTTTCAGTGCCTTACCTGGAGCACAGGGAATGCTCCAGACAGATGTGATCTGCCCCACGTGCAGGATGGATCCCACCTTTGGGACACTCTGCAGGGCACCTGTGATATGGAGCTGGTGTGGTGGTGAGGGCATTCTGAGACACTGCACCTGTATCACCTCACAGGCCCCCTCTGGGCTCTGACCAGAGAATTCCTGAGCATTTTCAGTGCCTTACCTGGAGCACAGGGAATGCTCCAGACAGATGTGATCTGCCCCACGTGCAGGATGGATCCCACCTTTGGGACACTCTGCAGCCAGGTGTTGGTGTGAGTTCAGGGTCTACCCCAGAACCTCGGCTCCCTCCCCTGATAATTCCCTGCCAGGTGTGTCAATCATCCCTCCTTCCCCCTCCCAGCGCTGTCTGTCACTCCTGGCATTCCAGAGTGATTGGCAGATCCAAAGGATGCCCTCTACCCCTGGGGGGCACTGGGCCATCCAGGTGTCCTGTGTCCCTTGTACCTGCTTGGTGGCTCCCTACCCCTTCCCTCCTTCCCTCCCCCGGGTAAAAGAGTGAGGAACCACGGGCTCAGGGAGTTCTGTTGGAGCTGGTGCTGCATTCAGAGGCCTGTGGGCCAGAATGAAGCTCTGGATCCAAACCCTGCATCAGAACCGACTCCTTTCCTTCACCATCCCCTTAAAGCTTCTGCACAGAGGGAAACCTGAGGAGCAGCCCCTGGTATGGGGGGAAGCTCCATCCCAGCACCACCAGAGCTCCTGCAGGCCTGGACTTGTCTGCAGTGCCCAGAGCAGCACCCAGCCAGCCCAAAGTGTCTGTGGGGTGACACACCACACACCCATAGAGCCAAAAGTGTCT
>NW_005054724.1:64076-68355 GCF_000277835.1 Geospiza fortis | reverse complement strand
TGCACGGCAGCGGGCCAAAAAAAGCCAGTGCATGTCCCACCTGCAATAGTGGTGACACCAGCAGCCCCTGGGCTCACCTGTCCCTCAGGGCGTGGTTCCTGATCTCCTCCACCAGCGGGAAGACGCGGGCCAGCGGCGAGCGGAACGCGTCCACGGCCAGCAGGTTCTTCTGCCACGGGGACACGGTGGCCTTCACAAAGATCTGCTGGATGTAGGCCACAGGGGCTCCCACGTACTGCAGGGAACAGGGCAGGGTCAGGGCAATGCTGCCCAGGGGCTGGGCTGATCACACACACAGACACACAGCTGCCCCAGGGTCCTCCTGGGAAGTTTGCTCAGAGAAAGAATTAAAGCAATTATTATCTCTCTTTCTAGAACTGTTGTTTATAGATATGATTCTCCAGAGTGTGTTATTCATAGTTTGCCAATAGTGTGAGAGAAGATTCCTAAAAACCAATCTGTGCTGCTGTTCAGGACGAGGGTCCCAGGCTCAATCTGGGGTCCCAGGACGAGGGAAGAGACAAGAATCTTGACTCCATGTTTCAGAAGGCTGATTTTATTATTTTATGATATATATTATATTAGAAGAAAATTATATATTAAGCTATTCTAATATTAATGTTAGTATAGTTTAATATTGATATATTAAACTATACTAAAGAATAGAAGAAAGGATTTCATCAGAAGGCTTGCAAAAAAAGAAATGGAATGATAACAAAAGCTCGTGACTCTCAGAGAGTCCGAGCCAGCTGGGCTGTGATTGGCCATTAATTAGAAACAACCAACATGGACCAATCAAAGATGCACCTCTTGCATTCCACAGCAGCAGATAATTATTGTTTTTCTTTTCCTCTGAGGCTTCTCAGATTCTCAGGAGAAAAATCCTGGCAAAGGGATTTGTCAGAAAATATCATGGCTACACCAATCAAGTCTTAAGTCAAGTCTTAAGTTTTCTATAAAAACTGTAGATTTCTAATTAAAAAGTACCTTTTCATACCTTCTAATGACAGAACCTCTGTATCACCTTTGTCTGCTATTGTAAATGTGGATAACTCCAACGAGGGGAGAGAATGATGTATCTGACTCCATGTTCTCAGAAGGCTCATTTATTACTTTATTATACTATATTATATTAAAGAATATCGTATATGTACCACAATATAGTATAACAAAGTGATATTGTATAACTATGCGATACTACACTAAAGAATACAGAAGAGATACTTACTGAATGCTAAAAAGATAATAATTGAAAACTCAATTGAAAAATGGCTTTTTCTAGAGTCCCGACACAGCTTGGCCCCAACTGGCCATTGAGTCAAAACAACTCCCACTGGAGTCCCATCAAGCCATCACCTTTGGGTGAACAATCTCCAAACACATTCCACACGAGCATAACACAGGAGAAGCAAATGAGAGAAGAATTGTTTTCTTTCTCTCTGAGGCCTCTTGCTGCTTTTCAGCTTCCCAGGAGAAAAATCCTGGGCAGAGAAATCACGTTCAGAGGGTGTGAATGCCACAGCCTGTCCCCAACAGCCCTTCAGGGACAGGGCTCTGTACAAACCCCCAGTGGGATGGGGCTGCTGGGAACACCTCTCGAGCTGGTTGATTTTCCAGCATCAGCCTCATTACATGGATATGGCAATGGGAAGATGCCAGCAGCTCACATCCCAGGCAGCAGACACAGAACTCAATGTTACAACTCACTCTATAAGTTTTTTGACCAATCACACAAAGCAAAAGCACATTGACAGTAGTTCTATCCAACCACTATAAGCACAGGTACCTTCGTTTAAACAATGCTTGCTTATTTCAAATACAATACCTGCTTGTGAGCCTTAAAACATAATGCACAGAGCTCCATTATTAAGCTTAGAATAATACCTTAATATCTCACTAGATATCCTTTCCTAAACCCCTCTGATTTTAAAGACTCCCACAACTGGGGAGCTCCCAGAGAACCAGAGCAGGAACGATGTCACTGCCATATTTTCTGGAAAAATCCCTTTGCCATGTGGAAACCCAAAGCACCAAAAATATTTGTCTGTCTGCTCTGGGAGGAGCACTGACTTTGACCCTCATTCATAGAGAAAGTTTCCTAAATTTCAAAATAGACTGCAAGCCACAAAGGTGAGTAGTGTAAGTATATCACTTAGTGAGAAATTTAAGTTTTAAGATTTTTAGTATATTGCAAATAAAAACAAAATAGAAAACACAGAATGTTATCCTAAGTTTCTCCTTCATACTTCTTCTTCTTCATAAGTAGCATTTTGTAATTACATAAAAAAAGTCTGCATTTCAAGCTCTTTAAAATCAATTATTAAGTTTAAAAAAATAATCTAAGTGTTGGCTCTTAATTAAATAGTTTAGTCTTAAAAAAGCTTGTAACAAAAAATTGTTAACCATTTTGCGCCTTCTAATAAAAAACTGCCAAACTCACAGTAATAAAACTGTTTTACTAATAAAAAATAATGAACACTTAAGTCCAAACATAAACTATCATCTCAAGTGCCTTCAAACCCAAAAAACCAACAACTAAAACCCCCACAACTGTCATATTTTCTGGAAAAATCCCTTCACCAGGATTTCTTCTCCTGGGAAGGGGAGAAGTCTCAGAGAAAAAGGAAAACAATGTTATCTCATTTGCTTCTCCTGTCTTTTGCTGCTTTGGAATGTGGTTGGAGATTGTTTGTCCAGCATGTGAATTGTTTTTACTTAATGACCAATCACAGCCAGCTGTGTCAGGACTCTGGGGAAAGTCACAGGTTTTTCATTATTAACTTTTAGCCTTCTGTCTGTATCCTTTCTCTATTCTTTAGTTTTGTTTAGTATAGCATTCTTTTATATAATATAGTAACATAAAGAAATAAATCAACCTTCTAAGAACATGGAGTCACATTCATCATTTCCTTCCTGCCACGGGGACCCCAAAAATCCCACAGAAGGGTTTTGCCAGACTCTGTTTTCCCTTCCCAAATCAGAGGTGGAACACGACAGGACTCAGCAGGCAAGAACGAAAGGAGTCTGATTCTCTGTTTGTGTTGTGGGGACCTCAAACCCATCCAGTGCCACCCCTGCCATGGCAGGGACACCTCCCACTGTCCCAGGGTGATCCAAACGCTGTCCAACCTCGCCTTGGGCACTGCCACAGGGATCCAGGGCCAGCCACAGCTGCTCTGGGTCATCGGGTGCTGGGCAGCCCAGCAGGGCCATGCCCCATCCCTGTGTCCCCATGGCCCCAGCAGGACTGTGTCCCCTCCATGTCCCCAGCAGGTCCATGTCCCCTCCCCATGGCCCCAGTGACCCCAGAAGGGCTGTATCCCCTCCCTGTGTCCTCAGCGAGGCCATGTCCCCAGTGTCCCCAGTGTCCCCATGTCCCCAGCAGCACTCACCCAGTCGGGGCGCTCTCCGGGCTCCCCGGGCTGCACTCCCTGCTCCCCGGGGGGAGCGTAGTCCTTCAGCGGCGTGCTGAACTCCACGGGGCCCGTCCCTGGCAGAGGCAGCTTCAGCAGGGGCGAGCTGGGGGGACACAACCAGGCAAACCCCTCAGCTGGGAGGCTCATGCACTTTTACAGGCAGAATAAATTCGGTGTTTCCTGAAATATCGGAATGTGTCCCCAAAACGGTAACCTTGCCCTGAGGTTGAGGTCTAAATGTTGAAGTAATTTTCTCCTGGTGGTATGAATAATAATAATAAAAGTAGTAATTTATATTACTTTATATAATAATAATAATACAAAGAAGAAGAAGAAGAAGAAGGAGAAGAAGGAGAAGAAGGAGAAGAAGGAGAAGAAGGAGAAGAAGAAGAAGAAGAAGAAGAAGAAGAAGAAGAAGAAGAAGAAGAAGAAGAAGAAGAAGAAGAAGAAGAAGAAGAAGAAGAAGAAGAAGAAGAAGAAGAAGAAGGAGGAGGAGGAGGAGGAGGAGAAGGAGGAGAAGAAGAAGAAAGAAGAAAATATTTATATAATAATAATAAAAATAGAAGAGTTTAAAAAATTACTGAGCCTGCTTTGGCACAGCCAAGCTGTGCAGGACAGGAGACCCAGCAAGGGAGCTTTGGCTTTCATGGGACACACTGCTACCCCAGAGTCCTCCTCCCTTGGAAAGCATGGAAAAGTCCTGGGAGAGAAGAAGGGAAGCCCTTGCAGGGCCTCTCCTGGATTCCATCCCACCAGTCAGCGGCAAAGGCACTCAGCATGGCCATGGCTCAGTAAGTGCAGCATCCACCCAAAGGCCAGACACTCCCTTCTTCCAGCGGCTGGTTCCCCGCCCCCAAGCCCTT
>NW_005054724.1:55452-63163 GCF_000277835.1 Geospiza fortis | reverse complement strand
CCCTCCAAGGGCAGGAGGGCTCAGCTCTGCTCCAGGCCCAGGGACAGCTGCTGAGCCCAGGTGGGATGAGCAGCTCTGCTGTGAGACCAGAGCAGGAGGGGATTCTGGATTCTCTCTGAGCTCTCAGTCCCGGTCCACGGCTCAGTGTGGAGGGAAAAGGGGCTCCTTGTGTGAACCTGGCCCTGCTGGTTTGGGACCCACCAGGTGCTGGGAACACGGAATGCTGGAGTGGTTTGGGATGGAAGGGACCCTGAGGGTCATGCAGTGCCACCCCTGCCATGGCAGGGACACCTCCCACTGTCCCAGGTGCCCCAAGCCCTGTCCAGCCTGGCCTGGGACACTGCCAGGGATGCAGGGGCAGCCCCAGCTGCTCTGGGTGTGCTGTGACAGCTCTGGGTCACTGACACTGCACAGGGCCCCACCTCAGCTCCAGGGAAGGCATTTCCAGCACTTGGGTTTGACTCTCCTCACCTTTCTCTGTGTTAGGGATTCTTCTGAGCAGCAGGGAAAGAAGTGAACACGAGAATGGAGAGCACAGACAGAGGAGGGAAGAACAGCAGGACCTGAAATGGCCACAAACCAAACCACAACAGTTCCAGCCCAGCAGCAGGAACAGCCTCTGTCCATGCAGGGGCAGCTCTGCTCCTCTCTGGAGACATCCCAGACCCACCTGGGCACAGCCCAGGGGACCCTGCCCTGCCAGGGGGCTGCCCTGGTGACATCCAGAGGTCCCTCCTAAGCCCACCCATCCTGGGAAAGCTCCGGGTGTTCTGATTTGGGAAAGGCTCTTTAGAGATGCTCAGGTCCCTGTGCACCCTGACACCCCTCTGAAATCCAGAATAAAAGAAACACAGATCCTGTAACCATCTGGAACTGCTGAAGTGCAGCAGGAGCTGCATTCCAGCCACCAGCACGAGGGAGGAGCAGGCAGAGGTGCTCACCCAAGCACTGACAGATTCTGAAGACACCTCAGGGGGCCAAGGTGGAGCAGGGCCAGGAGAGCTCCAGGCAAATCCCTCCCTGCACACTCGCCCTTGCCAGCCCCAGGCACTGGGGGCAGAGGGAAGCAGGAGCTGCCAGGGCTCAGGTAACAGGAAAGGAGCTGATCCGTGGAATGAAACCAGCTCCCAGCAGGACAAGCTTTGGGCCTGGCTGCAGCCAAGACAGAGCACTGCTGAGCAGGGAGGGAATCTGCTACCAGGGTGCTGCCACAGGGCTGGCAAGGCCAGTATCTGGCAGCAACAGCGCCTTTTTAGCCTTGGCAAGTGCACCAACAACCTGTTCCTGAGTGAGTGGTGGTGGCTGTGCCCTGCTTCCCTCTGACAGGGCTCCAAATTCTGCCCTGCAAAGGAGATTCCCCTCTCACATGCTGCTCCCAGAGTCATGCTGGAACCCCAGAGGAGACTCTGCTCTCTGGGGATCTGAACATGAGGAGTCTGACTCTAATTCAGGCCCTCAGACTACCCCACAAACAGTACAGACCTGTGCAAGAGTGCTACCTTCTTACAGAAATGATTCTAAATAAATCTGTACACACACACAAACACATACACCTCCCCAGGGGCTCTGGTTCCAGCCAGTTCTGCCGTTCCTCAGGAGCAGAACCTGTGCTTCAGCTAATTAACAAACCCCTGTTTAATCGCCCTAAACCTGCTGCAGACTCACCTGGCTCATCTGCAATCCTCACCTCAACTAAAAGCTGCTCCTCAGAGTGACACTGGCATTTCATATTTACCCCGATGGCCACATCCCCAGGTGTCACCTGCTCCCCTCTGGGCTGCTGTCAGACACCCCCATTCCAGGGGAAAATGCAGATCCCAACACAGAGCCATTCAAGTGGGATGAGGAAAATGAGTGTCACCTACAAAGGGATTTATAGTAGAACAAGAAAACTCCCCCTCTGATGTGGGGACCAACTTGGATTTTCAGACTTTAGGACTGGAGAGTAAGAATGAGTCACAGGATTTTTTGCTTTGGGTATTAATTTATTCTCAAAGCCACAGATGCTGTGTCTTGTCCGTCAGTGACGTTAAACACAGGGTCTGTACAAACCCTTCCAAGAGGAAAGGTACCCAAAACAACCAGACCAGACGCTGTGCTGACCTCATTCCCTGCATGGGCACTGCCCTCACCTGCCTGAGGCCAGAGCCCTGGTGGATAAATTGTGGACCCTGTGCTTTATTTCAACTTTTAAAAACTGTCTGCACGCAAGAACGGTGGGGTTTGACTGATGTGAGGAGGAGGGAAGCCACGGTAACTGAGATGATTTGTCTGCAGCAGAATCCCACAAGCTCTCCTTGGTGCCAGGCACAGCAGGCAGGGCTGGTGCACCTCAGGATACCAGACCCACCCTCGTCTGCAGGGATGTCTTTAGTTATGAACCTTGTTTCAGGAACATGGAGTGGGTCAGAGTGGCCTTGGCAGTGCTGGGGAATGCTTGGGCTCCATGACCTGAAGGCCTTTTCCACCCTTAACAGTTCCATGTTTCTGTGAGCTCCCTGCCCTGGGCAGGTCTCAGTGCAGCTGCACACAGAGCTGAGCTCCTGCCCAGCCCTGCTGCACAGAAATGCTGCCTGAGCGAGCTGCTGCCTCAGTGCTGGGCCCTGATCCTCCCCCAGGGCTCGGGCTGTTCCTGGGCTGTTCCTGCTGAGGGGTGGCTGGGATGCACCAGGGAAACCCAGGCTGGAGAGAGGAGAGAGGAGAGGACACAACGCACCAATGCAGCACCACACACCCGTGTCCATGCAGCACACTGCACCCATGCAGCAATCCCTTCACTCTCAGCCCCTGGCACGCCAGGTGCAGCACCCACTCTGGAACAGTTCTCACCTAATTAGCAAAGCCACGCCTCACAATTAACCCCTCGTTCTCAGCGGGTAATGCACAGCAGCTCAGAGCAGGAGCTGGAGCAGCCCAGAAAGGCTCCGCACAGGGCCTGAGCCCTCCAGCCTCAGCCAGGCCGGGGTTCTCCTGCTCTCCAGGGCTGTCACCAGGCCTTTGCCACCTGTCTCTGCCAGGGCCAGGACCTGCTTCGCTCAGGAGCTCCTGGAACTCATTAAAAAACCGGACTCCTCACACCTGATGGTGTCCTGGATGGATTTCTGCAGCCTGGAGGGAACAGTCGCTGCAGAACCCTCAGAGGCTGGCACTCAGGAGTGCAGACACTCCCACAAATCCACAGTTACCAAAAGCCTCCTGCTCTGCAGCCTCAGCTGCTCTGAGCACTGACAGGGCAGCTCCACGCCCTGACCCAGGGGGCTGAGCTGGTGACCCCGATGAGATTTTCTCCTCTCCAGGAAATCCTGAATTTCAGAAGGGAATAAGCATGTTTTGATCCCTCCAAAACACAACTCTGTGGGTGAACATTGACACTGCAGCAGTTTCCTGCATTTGCTGCCTGGGAGAGCTGAATGAGGAGCCTGAGCCATCCTGGAAGCCATTCCCGAGGTGACACAGTGACACACTGGGACTCTGGCTTGGCTTTGCTGGGTGCAGCTTCCAGCAGAAGAAATGCCACTGGAAAGCTGCTCCTGGCAAAGCTGGAGCCAAAACACACAGCTTGCTATCTTGCAAGTAGCAAGATATATCAAGATATCTCTGTCTTTGATATCTTTCATATCAAAGACAGAGAAACGTAGGAACCACTTGGGTGGGCCTTGTCGGAGCTTCACATTCTAAGGACAAGAGACCTGAGAATAAAAGTGTCCCTGAAAGGTACAAGGAGTCCTGTGGAGCAGTGAAAAACCAGGAAGCAATGCCCCCACTGCTGCTCACAACCACAAAGGGGTCCAGCCAGGAGAAGCCACCCCAGAGCTTTTCCATGTGTGAAAATCCTCCCTTTGACAACTGAAATGTGCAAGCAGCCCCTGCCACCACCACAGCTCAAAGGAAAACCTGTGTCTGTGCCAACACACGTGGAGCTTTCCTACAAACAGGGGAGCAAGTCATACAAAACAGACAAGAGAATTAAACCCTGCAGGACACAATGATCTGTACATGCACATGTGTGTATGGCCTGGGGACAAAGGTTTGCTCAGCCCCACAGTGCCCTGCTGGAGATGATTCTGAGCCCGCGTGACATTCCTGGGAGTAAAATTATATCCACCTGCAAACCAGGGATCCACATTAGGGTCCATAAGGAGAGTGGGGAACCCACTCCCACATGGGCATGCCAAGGGTGAAACAGAAGAGTGCAGGCTCCAGGGAGAACAGGACAGGCAGGTGTGCAAGGAAAGATCAGCTTTCCTTCTCCCCATTTTTAATTCATGGCTTTGGAGGCCACTACCAGGTGCTTGAGTGTTACCTTCATCTCATTTATTGCTTCACTTCACTCATTCAATTAGTTCTTACTTATTAAACCAGATGCAGACACTTCATCCCCATTGTTTCCTCTGTGCCACAAAAGGAGATGACAAAACCTATAAAGTCTACATTTAAAAAGAGCTTCTGTGTGAGCCCAGAAGGGAGAACACTGCCAAGAACGCATGTGCCCAGCCCCGTGTCACTGTCATATTTTCTGGAAAAATTCCCTTGCCCAGGATGCTTCTCCTGGGAAGCTGAGAAGCCTCAGGGAAAAAGGAAAACAATATTATCTCATTTGCTTCTCCTGTGTTTTGCTGCTTTGGAATGTGGTTTGGAAATTGTTTATCCAACAGATGGTTGTTTGATTGGTTTCATGTGAATTATTTTAACTTAATGACCAATCACAGCCAGCTGTGTCAGGGCTCTGGACAGAGTCACAAGTTTTTCATTAGTATCTTGTTAAGCCTTCTGTAAGTATCCTTCGTCTATTCTTTAGATAGTATAGTATTATATACTATAATGTAGTATATATTATATACTATAAGAGTTTTAGTATAGTATAATATAGCATAATATTATAGTATAGTATAATAATATAGTATACTAATGTAGTATAATGTAGTACAGTACAATATGGTATGATATAGTATGGTATGATATGATAGGATATGATATATCCTTATATATCCTAATACAATATAAAATGTAATATATCCTAATATAACAAAATATATAATATTATATCTCATATTATAACATAATACCTCATAACATATCTCATAACATATTATACCATAATATAATGTAATTAGTATAATATAATTAATATAATATGTTGTAATATAATATAATTTATAATAAAATAATAAATTAGCCTTCTAAGAACATGGAGTCAGATTCATCCTTTCCCTCCTGCCACGGGGGACAGGACAACCCCGCATGCCCGTGTGCCCGAGGCGGGCAGGACTCACCAGCAGGCCAGGATGCAGAGGGCAGTGAAGAGGATGATGGGGATGGGGTAGGAGGCACAGAGCAGCCCGTGGCTGTAGAACGCCCGCGAAATCCTCTCGCGCAGCCTCTCAGTCAGGGTCATCCTCACCTCCAGGCCATCCCGGGCACAGCAGCGTGGGCAGCCCTGCACGGAGGCACTGCCTCCACCTGGGAGGGCACAGGGGAGAAACACAGGAACACAAGGGAAATCAACGTTATCAGCTCCTTTTAGAATGATCACAGCGTTCAGGAAGGAATCCTTCCCTGGGAGGGTGGGGAGGGGCTGCGATGGAATTCCCAGATTTGCTGCGGCTGCCCCTGGATCCCCGCCAGTGTCCCAGGCCAGGCTGGACAGGGTTTGGAGCACCTGGGACCATGGAAGGTGTCCCTGCCATGGCAGCTGTGGAATGGATGGGCTCTGAGGTCCTTTGCAGCACAAACCATCCTGGGATTCATTTCTTGATGCTATGAAATGACTGAGCAGATCTCAACCTCACTGTCAGGACTGGACCACCCCTGTTCCAGGAGGAACTCAAGAACAACATGGATATGCTGCTCCTGTGGCAAAAAATACATCACAAGTGGCTCTCTGACCACTCTGAGCTGCCAAAAGGTGCTCTGGAGAGCAGCACAGCACTGGCAACAATTCCTGGTACCTTCAAGGAGGAAAACTTTCTATTTACTCTCCTCACCTGCTGTCCAACAGCAGCACTCTGTAAGAAAACACTGAACATTCCAAAGCCAGTATTTCTTTATCACCTGGGGGGTTGCATATTAAAATCTGCCATCTTTATTTGCTTTCTGCTGCGACAGAGCTCCTAAGAGTGAACAGCGGGAATAGTTCCTGCTCCAAGTCATTTCTGCAAACAGAGATTGTCTAAACCAAAATAAACCTGTGGATTGCAGGACAAATGTTAAAGGAGAATTTCTTGCCTCTTGCATGACTGCAAACCCAAGACAAAGTTTGCCTGGAAACACGAGGGCAGCGGGATGTGCCCACCTGGCAGCCCCACAGGTGACGTGTCTGGTTTGTTTCAGGTACACGAGATGGACACACAGCACGGATCCCAGGATCAGTGAGCTTGGAAAAGCCCCCCCAAGGTCCCTGAGTCCACCCTGTGCCCCATGGCCACCTTGTCCCCAGCCCAGAGCACCGAGTGCCACCTCCAGGTGACACCCCCAGGGATGGGGACTCAGCACTGCCCTGGGCAGCCTCTGCCAACACTGAACCTCTCTTGAGTGAAGGAATTTCCCCAATTTCCACCCTGAGCCTCCCCAGCCCAGCCTGAGGCCGTTCCCCCTCCTCCTGTCCCTGTTCCTGGGAGCAGAGCCCATCTCCCCCTGGCTCCTGTGTCCTGCACTCTCACAAAAACGAGGCTGAGCAGCAGAAGGAATAAATGCAGAACTTCCCTTTGCAGGAAAAATCAACTCAAACTCGCTACTTTTCCCCAGACAAAAGCTTTTCTCTCACTCAACAATAGTTAAATGTTCCAAATTCTTTACGTTTCTGCCTGAAAGGCTTTACAGCCTTCCCCTGACACCAAGGGCAGGGAAACACAGCAGAGCCCACTGTGAGCTCAGGATAAGCTAACAAAGGTAGGAAACTTTCCCTTTTCTAACACACAGTCACCTGGGGGTTTAGGCACACTCAACTCCTCAGTTTCCCACAAAATGTTCTGGAAGCAGGCCTCAGCATCAGTGTAACAAAAACACACAGCTGAGCCAGTGAAGCCCGGAGGGGGGAAATAGAAAGAAAAATCCCAAATAAATCCCTGCTCCACAGTACTTTTCCTGCACTTCAATACATTCAGGAATTTGCTCCATCATGTTCCCTATACCTAAACCTCCAATGGGGATTTTAATCCAGCATTTTCCATTTACAGCCCCAAGCTTGGCAAAGCAGGAACAGATTGAACGTGGTCCTTCTGCCCCTTTTGCAGCATCCCACCAGGATCCACACATCCAGGGGCTGACCTGCTCTGCAGATGGAACAGCCCAGCCCTGGGGCAGGTGGGGGATCTGAGGAGCTCTCCTGCCAAGGCTGGGTTTGGGGAAGGAATGGGGAGGAAGGAATGGGACGGAAGGACGGACGGACGGACGGACGGAGAAGGAAGGAAGGAAGGAAGGAAGGAAGGAAGGAAGGAAGGAAGGAAGGAAGGAAGGAAGGAAGGAAGGAAGGAAGGAAGGAAATTTATAAAGGTCACTGGGTTGGTCTGTGCTGCTGGAACAGCTCAATGTGATGCTCACACCCCTGAGGGCCAGGTGGGCCCAGCAGCAGTAAGGAAGGGATCCCAGCAGTAATTCCCTCTCCTGGTGCTGCAGGCACTGCCCTGTACCCATAAACCCACCAATCCCACCCAGGCTCCTGGGGGATCAGAGCATCTCCTGCCTTCAGAGCTGCCCCAGAACACGTGGCAGC
>NW_005054724.1:48781-55426 GCF_000277835.1 Geospiza fortis | reverse complement strand
AGAGCATGCAGAGCCCATCAGATCCCTGCTGTGACTGACACATTTCCCCTGGGCTCCAGCTCACATTGTGACACTGACAGACCTGTCACTGTCACATTTTCTGGAAAAATCCCCTTGCCCAGGATTCCTCTCCTGGGAAGCTGAGAAGCCTCAGAGAAAAAGGAAAACAATATTATCTCATTTACTTCTCCTGTGTTTTGCTGCTTTGGAAGGTGGTTTGGACATTATTTACCAACAGGTGCATGTTTGATTGCTTTCATGTGAATTGTTTTTACTTAATGACCGATCATGGTCAGGCTGTGTCAGGACTCTGGAAGGAATCACGAGTTTTCATTAGTATCTTCTTAGCCTTCTGCCTGTATCCTTTCTGTATTCTTTAGTATAGTGGGTTTTTAATACAATATAATATAAAATAATAAATTAGCCTTCTGAGAACATGGAGTCAGATTCACCATTCCTCCCTCCGACAGGGTCTCAGAAAATACCCCAGTGAGGCAGGAAGGAGGCTGCAGGCAGGGCAGTGACACAGGGAGGGGTTACAGGCGTTTCCCCCAGCCCTGGGCTCCTCCCAGCTCACACAGAGCACAGGAGCTGTAGGAGAGAGGGGGTAGGACAGTGGGGATGGACAGAGACAAGAGATCTCTGGAGCCAGGTCAGGAACTTGGGGTTTATTGCAAAGGGCCTGGGTGCAGGGCCCTGCTGGGATTTGGGGTTTATTGCAAAGGGCCTGGGTGCAGGGGCCTGCTGGGATTTGGGGTTCATTGCAAAGGGCCTGGGTGCAGGGCCCTGCTGGGAGCTGCCAGGCACAGCTCGGAGCAGGGATGAGAGAAGAGAGGGGGAGAGAGGATGATAGAGAGAGAAAGGATGAGAGGATAAGAGAGTAAGAGGGTAAGAGTGTAAGGGAGTAAGGGAGTAAAAGGGTAAGAGCGTAAGAGGGTAAGACAATGAAGTTCCCATAACAATACAATAAATCTTCTGTGCTGAATATTCTAATTCTCACTAACCAATCTAGTACAAGATACAAATCCTACAGCATTTACATACAGCCTGTAAGAATCATTACATTACCACACTGTGTTACATTTTAAACCCTAAAATCTCCTCTTTGGGCCCCTTCTGCCAAGCTGTAGGGTCTGCTCTGCCCCTTGGAGCTGCCTGCAAGCAGAGGGTGTTGTTCTATCAAAAGGGGATTGCCTTCAGTCCAGCCACACCATTGTTTTCCCGTTGTTCAGTAACTGAGGGGTCTCAAAGCTTGCTTTCATTTCAATCTCACTTATAGTTTCTATATTCTCAAAATCTTTTCCCAGGCAATCATATTTATAAGGCTTTCCTGTTTCATCTTCCCCCACAAGGAGCCATCACAAGCCCTGCTGATCCATGGGCTGCAAACAGCTGCCAGCCCTCCCCAGCAGTGCCCAAACCCAGCAGCACAGGCACCCCAGAACAAGGGAAATCCCAGCTCCCCGCAGATGCAGAAAATGGATGATGGATTGCTCACACCCCAGAAAAGCAGCTGGATCTCCCTGCCCTCTGTTGGGCCCCGGAGGGATGCTGTGAGTGATCACCCACTGCTCTCACTGCCATGGGAGCTCCCAAACCCCGCTGTCCACAGAGGGAGGGGAGGGGGAGAGGCACAGAGCTCAGAACCCAGCTCTCCTCTCCTCAGCAGGGGCCAGGGAACATTCCTCGGGACTTCAGAGGTGGGAAAACAAGAGCCTGCCTCCAGACAAGCTCCTTCAGAGAAAACTGCACAATGGGCTCTAACACCAAGGGCCTGCTCTCCCCTGGCATTCCCATGGGAAGAATGAGGGGCTTTGTGCTGCCAGAGGACACGGAGGTCACGAGGAACAGAGCACTTCCTATGGGAAAATCCCAGCCAAGCACCAACCCCGGCCAGGCTGCAGGCTGTAAGGGGTTAATCCAGCCCTGGGTAGGAACAAGGCCAGGCTGTAAGGGGTTAATCCCAGCCCGGGGTAGGAACAAGGCCAGGCTGTAAGGGGTTAATCCCAGCCCGGGGTAGGAACAAGGCCAGGCTGTAAGGGGTTAATCCCAGCCCGGGGTAGGAACAAGGCCAGGCTGTAAGGGGTTAATCCCAGCCCGGGGTAGGAACAAGGCCAGGCTGTAAGGGGTTAATCCCAGCCCGGGGTAGGAACAAGGCCAGGCTGTAAGGGGTTAATCCCAGCCCGGGGTAGGAACAAGGCCAGGCTGTAAGGGGTTAATCCCAGCCCGGGGTAGGAACAAGGCCAGGCTGTAAGGGGTTAATCCCAGCCCGGGGTAGGAACAAGGCCAGGCTGTAAGGGGTTAATCCCAGCCCGGGGTAGGAACAAGGCCAGGCTGTAAGGGGTTAATCCCAGCCCGGGGTAGGAACAAGGCCAGGCTGTAAGGGGTTAATCCCAGCCCGGGGTAGGAACAAGGCCAGGCTGTAAGGGGTTAATCCCAGCCCGGGGTAGGAACAAGGCCAGGCTGTAAGGGGTTAATCCCAGCCCGGGGTAGGAACAAGGCCAGGCTGTAAGGGGTTAATCCCAGCCCGGGGTAGGAACAAGGCCAGGCTGTAAGGGGTTAATCCCAGCCCGGGGTAGGAACAAGGCCAGGCTGTAAGGGGTTAATCCCAGCCCGGGGTAGGAACAAGGCCAGGCTGTAAGGGGTTAATCCCAGCCCGGGGTAGGAACAAGGCCAGGCTGTAAGGGGTTAATCCCAGCCCGGGGTAGGAACAAGGCCAGGCTGTAAGGGGTTAATCCCAGCCCGGGGTAGGAACAAGGCCAGGCTGTAAGGGGTTAATCCCAGCCCGGGGTAGGAACAAGGCCAGGCTGTAAGGGGTTAATCCCAGCCCGGGGTAGGAACAAGGCCAGGCTGTAAGGGGTTAATCCCAGCCCGGGGTAGGAACAAGGCCAGGCTGTAAGGGGTTAATCCCAGCCCGGGGTAGGAACAAGGCCAGGCTGTAAGGGGTTAATCCCAGCCCGGGGTAGGAACAAGGCCAGGCTGTAAGGGGTTAATCCCAGCCCGGGGTAGGAACAAGGCCAGGCTGTAAGGGGTTAATCCCAGCCCGGGGTAGGAACAAGGCCAGGCTGTAAGGGGTTAATCCCAGCCCGGGGTAGGAACAAGGCCAGGCTGTAAGGGGTTAATCCCAGCCCGGGGTAGGAACAAGGCCAGGCTGTAAGGGGTTAATCCCAGCCCGGGGTAGGAACAAGGCCAGGCTGTAAGGGGTTAATCCCAGCCCGGGGTAGGAACAAGGCCAGGCTGTAAGGGGTTAATCCCAGCCCGGGGTAGGAACAAGGCCAGGCTGTAAGGGGTTAATCCCAGCCCGGGGTAGGAACAAGGCCAGGCTGTAAGGGGTTAATCCCAGCCCGGGGTAGGAACAAGGCCAGGCTGTAAGGGGTTAATCCCAGCCCGGGGTAGGAACAAGGCCAGGCTGTAAGGGGTTAATCCCAGCCCGGGGTAGGAACAAGGCCAGGCTGTAAGGGGTTAATCCCAGCCCGGGGTAGGAACAAGGCCAGGCTGTAAGGGGTTAATCCCAGCCCGGGGTAGGAACAAGGCCAGGCTGTAAGGGGTTAATCCCAGCCCGGGGTAGGAACAAGGCCAGGCTGTAAGGGGTTAATCCCAGCCCGGGGTAGGAACAAGGCCAGGCTGTAAGGGGTTAATCCCAGCCCGGGGTAGGAACAAGGCCAGGCTGTAAGGGGTTAATCCCAGCCCGGGGTAGGAACAAGGCCAGGCTGTAAGGGGTTAATCCCAGCCCGGGGTAGGAACAAGGCCAGGCTGTAAGGGGTTAATCCCAGCCCGGGGTAGGAACAAGGCCAGGCTGTAAGGGGTTAATCCCAGCCCGGGGTAGGAACAAGGCCAGGCTGTAAGGGGTTAATCCCAGCCCGGGGTAGGAACAAGGCCAGGCTGTAAGGGGTTAATCCCAGCCCGGGGTAGGAACAAGGCCAGGCTGTAAGGGGTTAATCCCAGCCCGGGGTAGGAACAAGGCCAGGCTGTAAGGGGTTAATCCCAGCCCGGGGTAGGAACAAGGCCTGGCTGTAAGGGGTTAATCCAGCCCTGGGCAGGAACAAGGCTCCGGAACAGCTCCAGTCCTCAATGGATTCCCCTTCACACAAGGGGCACTTTCCATATTCAAAGGCACAAAATGCCATGGCTGAGTCCAGCCATGTGGCAGAAAGGCTGACACAAGTTTTTGAGCCAGATTTCAATCCCCAAAATGTGCAAATTACTTCATTTTACCTGTCCTGCCTGACTCTGCCAGTTTTGCCCCACAACATTCATTCATGGTTTGAGCCTACAAATCCAGAGGTTGTCTGGAACAGACCCCATTTTACAAGTGGCATTTCACTCATTATTAACATCTCTCGAAAAGCTGGAGTAGCAACAACAACGAAGATTTAAAGAGAACACTTTAGTAATCTCTACGTGTCAGATAAAGTTATCTGCTCCCAAAACAGGAGCTGACATTCAAAATCACTTTCCAAAACAGTTTTCAGGACATCTTTGAACTTTTCTGCCACAAGAGAAGAACTCAGTTACACTCCTGCTTAGGAAGTCGTTCACTGAATGTGGTTTCTGTCCTTTCTGGTTTCTATCCTTTCTTCCTTCCCAGAACACTCCCAGCAGCACCAGACAACAGCTTGTTGCTGTGGATGATGAGACAGGATAGGATGTTCCACATCAGAGCCACGAAGCACAGAAGTTTGGGATTTGTGACAAAAAGAGAAAATATCCAAATTTAGAAAAAACACAGTTTCAAAGTTCACTCCTCTTGGTGCATCCAGCCAAGGGAAGCTCCCTTGTACATGAAGAACAGAGATTCCAAACACAAGGAAACAGAGAAGAACAGAGATTCCAAACGCAAGGAAAGAAAGAAGAACAGAGATTCCAAACACAAGGAAACTGAGAAGAACAAAAATTCCAAACACAAAGAAATGGAGAAGAACAGATATTCCAAACACAAAGAAACAGAGAAGAACAAAAATTCCAAACACAAGGAAAGAGAGAAGAACAGATATTCCAAACACAAGGAAACAGAGAAGAACAGAGATTCCAAACGCAAGGAAAGAAAGAAGAACAGATATTCCAAACGCAAGGAACTAGAGAAGAACAGAGATTCCAAACACAAGGAAAGAAAGAAGAACAGATATTCCAAACACAAGGAAACTGAGAAGAACAAAAATTCCAAACACAAAGAAATGGAGATGAACAGATATTCCAAACACAAAGAAACAGAGAAGAACAAAAATTCCAAACACAAGGAAAGAAAGAAGAACAGATATTCCAAACACAAGGAAGCAGAGAAGAACAGAGATTCCAAACACAAGGAAGCGGAGAAGAATGGAGATTCCAAACACAAGGAAATGGACAAGAACAGAGATTCCAAACACAAGGAACCGAGAAGAACAGATATTACAAACACAAGGAAACAGAAGAACAGAGATTCCAAACACAAGGAAGCATTTCCCAAGCCCTTCTCCACCAGAGTTCTTGCCCAACCCTGCAGAGCTGGGAATGATCCAGAGGCACAGAATCCCAGGATGGTTTGGGCAGGAAGGCACCTGAAGGATCATCCAGTCGGGATGTGATGCACAGAGGGAAACACCATCCTGGGCTCCCCATCCTCAGTTCCCTGAAGGTGTGACAGGATGCAGTGTGAGACAGGAAACTGTGTGTTAGGAATGGAATGGAATCAGGGTGTAAATCCATCCTCACCCAGCACTGAGCACTCCTGCTCCTCCTCCTCACCCCACAAGGGACACAGGGGAGCTCAAGGATGCCCACAGAGAGCAGCCTCAGAAGGCTTTTCCAGCTGCAGCAATTTGATCAGGAGGGGACCCCAGGGATAACTGTGTGCAACTCCCTGTGTGCACCGAACTAACTCCAGAGCAGCAGCTCAAAATAAACCTGAGCTAAGCTGGGGAAATCCTGTCCTCAGGACACTGTCCCTGGCTCAGGGGTTACACAGCCAGCAGAGAGCCACCAGGCACTGCTGAGCAAAGGCAGGGTCCCTTGGCTCTGGGAGCCCCTGGGACACGAGCCCCTGGCTGGCTGCAGGGTCCCCAGGCTGCTCTTGGTGCTCTCCTTGTCAGTGGCAGTGTCCCCAGGCTGGCTGCAGGGTCCCCAGGCTGCTCCTGATGCTCTCCTGGCCACCTGCAGGGTCCCCAGGCTGCTCTTGGTGCTCTCCTGGCCGCCTGCAGGGTCCCCAGGCTGCTCCTGATGCTCTCCTGGCCACCTGCAGGGTCCCCAGGCTGCTCCTGATGCTCTCCTGGCCACCTGCAGGGTCCCCAGGCTGCTCCTGATGCTCTCCTGGCCACCTGCAGGGTCCCCAGGTGCTCTTGGTGCTCTCCTGGCCACGCTCAGGACCCACAGGGAGCCGGCCCTGGCAAACCCTGACACAAAGCACCAACGTGATCCCTTTGGAACAATCTCCTCCTCTTTGTTTATCCCTGCAGCCGCTCCACAAGTGCCTGGGGAATCACTTTCTCCTCAGAGCCTGATGCAAGAGCCCCGTGCAGTTACAGCTGAGGGCACCCCCAGGAAGCCCAGCTGGGCAGTGCCACCCTTGCCCTCTCCTGGCCCTACAGCCAGCCCAGGGCCAGGCACACACACCAGGGACTCCATCCATCCTTCCCCCCTTGTGTGAACAGCTCCTCCAGCACAGGCCTG
>NW_005054724.1:48373-48756 GCF_000277835.1 Geospiza fortis | reverse complement strand
CTACAGGGAGTAATTCTACTCATGCTCTTTCCTAATCCTCTCCACCAGACCAGAGTCAACATCTCAGCCCAAGCCTCTTGTCTGGAGTACAAAACAGGCAAAATGCTTTTGGATCATCGGCCTGGACTTGGGCAAAGTCTTGGGGTCCAGCAGCACAGGGAGCTGGAGCTGCTGCAGGGCTGGAGCCAGCCTGGGGGAGCTGGGAATGTTCCCCTGGAGAGGAGAAGCTCCAGGGAGAGCTCAGAGCCCCTGGCAGGGCCTGGAGGGGCTCCAGGAGAGCTGGAGAGGGACTGGGGACAAGGCATGGAGGGACAGGACACAGGGAATGGCTCCCAGTGCCAGAGGGCAGGGCTGGATGGGGTATTGGGAATTGGGAATTATGC
>NW_005054724.1:41947-48351 GCF_000277835.1 Geospiza fortis | reverse complement strand
GGCGTGGGCTGCCCACCCCCGGCATTATCCAAGGCCAGGCTGGACAGGGCTTGAGGCTGGGATAGTGGAAGCTGTCCCTGCCACGGCAGGGAATGGAACAAGATGGGCTTTAGGCCCTGTCCAACCCAACCCAGGATCCTCTGGTTCTGTGTCATTCATGCAAGGGTCACTTGGGCTGTCTGTGCCATCCTGAGGCTCCCAGCACTGCTCATGTTATGGACAAGCACCAAAGAGCCCAGGCCACCCCCAGTCCCCAGCAAAGGCTGTGAAGGACACAAACTGCAGCTGAGCCCTTGGGGACAGCCCTGAGAGCTCCCTGGGCACCTCCCAAGGGCAGCCCTGAAGGACACAGCACTGCTCACCCTGCCGGCAGGGACAGCCCCTGTCCCACTGCCCAGCACGGGCAGGGACCCAGCCCAGAGCAGGGACAGTCACAGGGACACAGGGACAGTCACAGGGACACAGCCCAGAGCAGTGACAGTCACACAGACACAGGGACAGTCACAGGGACACAGCCCAGAGCAGGGACAGTCACAGGGACCCAGCCCAGAGCAGTGACAGTCACACAGACACAGGGACAGTCACAGGGACCCAGTCCAGAGCAGGGACAGTCACAGGGACACAGGGACAGTCACAGGGACACAGGGACAGCAGTGACTCTGGGGGCTCTGTACACAGCCCTCACTCAGAGCAGTGACAGTCACAGGGACAGTCACAGGGACACAGGGCTGCAGTGACTCTGGGGGCTCTGCACAGGGCCCTCAGAGCAGTGACAGACACAGGGACAGTCACAGGGACAGCAGTGACTCTGGGGGCTCTGCACAGGGCCCTCAGAGCAGTGACAGTCACAGGGACAGCAGTGACTCTGGGGGCTCTGCACAGGGCCCTCACTCAGAGCAGTGACAGACACAGTGACAGTCACAGGGACAGCAGTGACTCTGGGGGCTCTGCACAGGGCCCTCACTCGGAGCATAACGAGCTTTGCTCAAGCTATTCCCAACACACGTTTATCCAGTTTGCCCTTCAGCAGCCCCAGAAATGCCCACAGGTGTCACACAGGGTTTGGTTTGGTTTTCCCTGGCCCCCTCCCTGCTATTTAACCCCTTCTGCTCCCAGTGGGCACAGCCAGCCCCAGAGGGGGATGTGGAGCCATGGCATTGCTGAGGCTGGAGAAGCCCTTGGAGTCCATGGAGTCCAAGTGCTCCCAGGGCTGCCAAGGCCACCACCAGCAATTTCCACACTCAGACTTTCACCTGCCCCTTCCCACACACACAGGAGGTCACCAGGTTCCTTTAATTAGGGATTACACCTCATCAATTAGCCTCATGCCTGCAGCTGGCTATTTTTGCTTGAACCCCAAGCTCACCAGTGTCCTTCCTCACCACCAGCCCAATTTCAGGCCATGTTTAATTGCTCAAACCCATTTCTCACTCCTGAGTCACACGTGCTGCCCTTCCCTGCTTTATGTCATTTACAACTTGAATGTGCACAGTTTGTTCTGGCACTTCAGTGGTGAGAGAGCCCCCAGAGCCCCCCAGTGCCCCCTCAGGGATGAGAGAGCCCCAGAGCCCCCCTCAGAACACCCAGGCCCATTAACACAGCTGTTACTGCTGCTCTGAATGCATTCATTTTTCCATCACAGACTGGCACCTTCTTAGGTTTGGAGTTTATTTCAATTGCACCTACTCAAGACTCTTATTTGGATAAAAATCAAACCTTAGAGGATTCATGGCCACAGCTGCTTTCCTGCAGCCAGAAACAGCCCTGGTATCCTATCGTGGGAAGAGCAAGCTCACCTTGCCAAGGAGTACCTGTGGCAAAGCAGCACCAGCCATTCTGCACTCCTGCTCCTTGCCAGGTGCTTTTCAGCCATGTCCCACCTGCTGCAGGATTTTGGGGTGAGATTACTGCCCATTCTCCTTGTCCCACTCCCACCCACACCCACTGCTGTCTTTCCTCCAGGCTTTAGGAACATCACTGACTTTCCATGTCTCAAAGATGCCTCCTGAAGCTTTCAGTTTTTTTTTAGTTTGTGCTTTAAGCACACAGACAGAAATCCCTCCCTAAAACGACAGCTTGCAAAGCTGCTCTTCCTTTTTGTAGCCTGCCACCAGCACCAGTTGCTCACCAAGAGTCAAAAGGTGCTGAACACTCCAGTTTTGGGGATGCCACACATCAAGTTCTCCTCTCTGCTCTTTCCTTTACCACCTTTTGCCATTCCCAGAATAACTGTGCGTCCCTGATGCCCTCTGACAGCCAGGTTTGATTTTTATCTTAATCCTGCCTTTGTGGCCTTGCTGCTGTTCCAAAGAGGAATGGCAGCACCTCTGGCTTTGAATCACCCTGCCTGCAGGAGTGCTGAAGATAAATCAGCACTGCAAGGATTCCTGCCCAGCTCCAGGTTTGCCTGGGAAGCACCCGGAGCCATTCCCATCCCAAGGAGCCCAGTGGAGATTCTCTCTCTTCCTCAGTTATCTTCCAGCTCAGCAAACCAGGATCTGAGCTGAGCACAGCTCCTGCCCTGCTCCTCTCTCCAGGGCTGGGGCTCCTCTCCCTGCACAGGACATTTCCTGCCTCAAAACTCTCCTTCAGAACAGAAATCAGCATCGGTGGTCAATGATCAATATTAGGAAATCAAACCCAAACCAGCCTGTTTAAAGCAGGCAAACACATTCTGTCTGCGAGCTTTGGTGTTTATTTCTGAAACAGACAAACTCAAAATTCAAATCCATGCCTGAATACCTGAACTGCACCTTCTCTGCACCTCTTTTTAAGGGATGTGCCACCAGAGATGCTTCAGCCCGCAGTCTGGCAGGGCAGGGGCAGTTCAAGGGGACTGTAACACCTGCAGGGGTGCCCAGGATGGGCAGACACTGTCTGTGGAAGCACCTGGAGCTCCTTTCCCAGCCCTGCTGTGCCAGGAGCAGACAGCAGCTCCCCAAAACCCTTCCCAGGTAAAACCACCGTGCAGAACTCTGAGCAGAACTCTGCATTTTCCAAACCCAAAGCCCGTTGGGGTCCATTTGCCTTCTCCTGGAAGAAAACCCCTCCAAAACCCCTCAGAAACACCTGCTGAGCACCTTTAACCACCCTGCAGCCCAGCCCAGCCGGCACTGCCAGGGGTTTCCTGACTGAAACTAGAGCTGGGTCACACACAGTTTATCCCTTCAGCACCACCATTTCCCAAAAACACCTCGTGGAAACACGAACCAGGAGTGTTCCCGTTCCAGAGGGAGGGCTGGGTGCAGCACCAGCTGGGCTCCTGCTCAGTGAAGGGTTTCCACAAGCCCTGGATTTGGCAGGGAAGCAGAAGCGTGCCCTTGGCTCTCTGGGGAACACGTTCCCATTTCCACACAGACCCAGCCAGGGCTCCAGCCCTGTTTCCAGCCTGCCTCTGGAATTCTGGAAGCTCTGGTGTCAGGCATGGCACCACCAGGGATCCCCTCACAGGCAGGATGTGCAGGATGACAAGAGGGAGACAAACCCCCCAGTTCTGACCATTAATCCATGCAATAAAAAGCAAAAATGAAGACATAACCATGAGCATGCATGGCCCTGCATGGCTCCCTCAGAAACAACCCCCAAAGCTGTGCTCAGGACAGCTCCCACGGCTCAGGAGTCTGCACCCCCAGACCCTGGGGCTTGCACAGGGCCCCCAGAGGGACACAGCAGCTGTAAGGTGATGCACCTGCCTGGGATTGGCTTTCCACAGGTTCTGGGTCACGGCAGGGCAGGGCAGGGCTGAGCACACCAAGGGCCAGGGCTGCCAGCCCCCAGCAGGGACGCTGGGCACCCCCAGCAGCGCACACAACCAAACATTTTCCTTTCTAGTCACCACCAGCTAGGAAGCCAGGCCCAGGAAATCAGTGCACTCTTTCTTCCAGATGGAGAAACGATCCCAAAACTCCTCTGTGAGGCAGCAAGTCCCCCAGTCTGACTGGGACATTGTCCTTTGTAAACAAACCAACTATTATTCCTTCACCACAATGCTCCACACAAGATTAATTCAGATTTAAGAACTGCAATCCTGCTCCCCTCTCCACTGCCCACCACGCTCTCACTCCAGCTGAATTCACTCTTTTCCTGGCAGGAGAACTTTACTTTTTCCCAGTTATGCCAAGGCTGTTCTGAGCCTTTGGGGCTGGGTTTTCACCTGAGGACATGAATTAAAAGGTTCCCTCCAAGACAGCCACCCTGAGTTCCCTGCTCTGGTATCTTGGATGTGAGCAGTGACACTCCCAGACACAGGAACAGCAGCTGCACCACCACAGAACTGCTCAGTTCCTTCAGCCTTTCCTTCTCACCCTTTAATGCTCTGCACCAGGGGGAGAGGGGGATTCAGAGGAGTTATAATCACAGATATGAGAGCCAAGGAAAGCTGCTTCCACCCCTCCTTCCAGTCCCACCAGTCCCATGTGCCAGCAGCCCCTCCGTGCTGCCCAGCACAGGGACTGTGCCCCCTGTCCCCCAGAGCCCCTGGAGTGTCCTGGGGAAGGGGAGGAAGAGGAAGGTGCCTGCAGCTGCCTGGCCTGGAAAGGATTCCCAGGAGCTGCTGCTCCTCACCAACTACATTCCACTGCAGGCAGGTAATGCTATTTTTGTTCCTCGAGCTGTACCTGTTCTACTTTTTAAATTCTCATCAGAGAGGGAAAAAAATGGAGTTTTTGGTGCATAATGATCCAAGCTCTGACGCCAGACAGGCCCAGCAACCCCCTGACTGAAAACAGTGTTGAGTAACTCAGGGAGAGCCTGACTAATTCATTCATCATAGGATTCTGACACTTAAAATACTATTTTAATGCTCCTGAGACAAACCCTGATTGTTCAGGGCTCTTTTGGGATGCTATATTTGAATCCTGATTGGAAAAATAAACCATGCCAAGTTGTACCTGGAAACACGGAGCTGTGCCACACGTTCAGGGGACATCCCGGGGTGTTTTCCTCCCTTCCCAATCCCAGCTAATCTGCTTTCTGCATTACACAACAGCTCGTGTAATCCCAAATTTACCACCGGAGTCCTGCCCTCACAGCTCTGCTTTCACAGAGAGGGAGCTCACCCTCATCTCTGCCCCTTGAATGAAAAGCAACTTGGTTTGCCTTTCAACAACCCGGAAAAACACGTGGATGCTGCATTCAGGAAATTCTGGCACTGAGGCCAAAATCGTTCCGGAGCCCTTTCCTCGGGATTCTCCCCAGCACAGCCCCACAACTGCTCAGCATTCCAAAAGCCCCTCACTAGTTAGATCACAGATAATGTAGAGATGTTCATTCTGACTCACACGAGGAAGTAGACTCCTAAATTTTGGGCAAGCGCCAAAGGTCACGATTCAGGGGGCGAGATAACTGAGTGAGCACAGAGGCAGGTCCCCAGAGACCCAGAGCAGCAAAGCCCTCTGGTTCTGGGGGGCTCAGTGACCTGCACAAACCCATGGAGTATTTCACTACCAGTCCCAATGTTCCCTTTACATGTTCCATCTCTGTAATCCTTTCCCTAAAATGCAGAGCAGCAAAGCCCTCTGGTTCTGGAGGGCTCAGTGACCTGCACAAACCCATGGAGTGTTCCTCTCCAGTCCCACTGCTCCCTTTACATGTTCCATCCCTGTAATCCTTTCCCTAAAACGCAGAGCAGCACACCCGGAGGGTCTGGTTCCAGGGGGCTCGGTGACCTGTACAAACCCATGGAGTATTTCACTGTCAGTCCCACCGTTCCCTTTACATATTCCATCCCTGTAATCCTTTCCCTAAAACCCAGGGCAGCAAAGCCCTCTGGTTCCGGAGGGCTCAGTGACCTGTACAAGCCCATGGGGTATTTCACTCAAGTCCCACGGTTCCCTGTTCCATCCCTGTAATCCTTTCCCTAAAACCCAGGGCAGCACACCCGGAGGGCTCAGTGACCTGTACAACCCATGGAGTGTTTCACTGCCTGTCCCACCGTTCCCTGTTCCATCCCTGTAATCCTTCCCCCAGAACACTCTCCTGCTCCTGCAGCAGAGGCGATCAAGCCCTTCTCTCCTCTCTCCCTGCTCACTCTGCACCTCTGAGGCCCGAACCCTTCCTCCGTCTCTGCCCATTCCCGCCTACTGCCCAGGTTCCCGGGCAGGTGACGGTGATGGCCCCGCGGGACGGGCAGGGCAGGCTCGGGCAGCACCGAGCGCAGTCCCCGAGAGCCCCGGCACAGAATCCTCACGGCACCGACCAACCCCGGAATAAAACACTCCGCGTTCCCCCGTTCCCTTCCCGAATACCCCACTCCGCGCTCCCGTCCCGCACTCCTCACCGATCGTGCCCCGGTACAAGCGGGGATGCGGGCCGGAGGGGAGGCCGGGGGTGCGGGGGAAGGAGCGCGGCCCCGGGCCCCCGCCAGGGGAAACTGAGGCAGGGCAGGGGTGGTGAGGGGTTATTCC
>NW_005054724.1:39579-41415 GCF_000277835.1 Geospiza fortis | reverse complement strand
GCGGGTGTGGCGGGAATGTGCGGGTCAGGCGCTGCGGGTCCCGAGTATCCCCCGAGGGACAGGAGGAGTTGATGGCGGGATTGGGCACGAGGAGCCCCGGAGCCTCCCGGGGCAGAGCACCTCGGGAGGGAGCGCCTTGCAGCGGGAGCAATGACTCGGTGCAGGGGACAGAGGTGACTCTGGTTCCCGAGAACAGAAGCGGGCCAGGCGCTGGGAGCACCGGGCACACACCACGGGAAGGGGCAAGCAGTGCCCAAAGGCCAAGGGATCTTTCGTTCACCCCCAGCAGTGCCCCGGCTCTCCTGCCACCACCGTGCTGGCATGCTGCAAACACATGCCCTGCTCCTTCATCTCCGGGGGCTGAGCACCCCCAGAACAGCCTTTCCAGGGCCCTTCTTGCACCTGCAGACTCTGACACTTACCAACAGTCCCTGCTGCCTGCAGCTTTCCCAATGTAACATATCCCCTTCTCCCAGGGACCTGCAACGCTGAGCACCAGCCCAGCCTTGGTGGGACCCCCCCTGCTTGGAGAGCTGAGCCCTCAAGCCAAGTCCCACCCGAGAGCTGAGCCGTCAGGCCAAGTCCCAGCCAATTTCTCAGCGTTGCCCAAGCTCTGGCTGGCACACAAACACAGCCCGTGCGTGGCAGGGCCCTGAGCACGCAGCTGGCGGCTGACCACGGGCAAGGCCAGCCTGTCCTGCCACCGATGGCACCATTCCTGCCATCCACTCTGGGGCTGCCCTCCCGCAGCGTCAGCTCCAGAGCGAGGCCTTGGCTGGAGCAGGGCCATGCTGGTGGCCTTGGGCAGCACAGCTGTGCCATCGTGTCCTGGTGGCCAAGGTCACTGCTGGACACGGCTGGGCTGCTGGGAGCGCTGGGTTGGGCCGTGACTCAGTAACCCCCACAGGTCTCATGCCCTGTCCAAGCTCGCACCACTGCACTGTGCAGGCAGACAGGCTCTTTCCAAAGGGCTCCAATCCCGGGGAACACCCCCTGCATGGGGACATGGGGCACCAGGCCCAGGCTCCTCAGCACATTTCTGGGATACTGGCACTGGTTAAGGGCAGAAAGAACCAGGCACAAGGCAGCCGTGATGTCACACATCAATGATGTCACACAGGGACGATGTCACACAGCAGTGATGTCACACAGTGACCCTGTCAGTTTCAAGAGGGAGGCAGAGCCTGAGAGCCAGAATTTGGGATCTCTCCAAGGATAATCCTACAGACATTACTCCAATTATTCACCATTCCATGCCCTTTAGGCTGCTGCAGTGCCAGCAGCTACTGGTCCTCTCCTCCTCCCTCTGCAGATTGTGACAGTGCACTGACCCTGGCCACTGCCAGCACACTGGGACAGCAGCAGTGGCACTGGGCACTGCCACTTCCACAGCGGAGCACGGAGAGACCCAGGGGACACCAGGGATGACTGATCCTCTAGCACACACATGGCCTGATTCCCCTCCCTCCCTGTGGCTTTGCCACCATCCTCGGAGCCTGCCTGGCTTCCCCGGACTGCCACTGATCAGCAGCCACAGCCCTGAGCTTGCCAGGGCTCCCAAAACTCTGAGGCAAAGGGCACAAACCGGCCTGGGATGGGTCACTGAGTCTACGTGGAAAATCAGGAATGCGTCTCACTGCCAGAGTTGCTATCCCAGCTCTGGAGCTGCAAGGACCTGGCAGATTGCTCTGGACTCTCACAAGTGTGGGGGGTGTTATTATCTCCCAGGATAAATGGGATATCCCAGCAGCAGCAGCTACCAGGAGACCTCCAGGCCTGAGCTTGCTCCCAGGACTGCCCCTGCGGCCATGGGGAAGGCTCTGTCCTCACCCAGGC
>NW_005054724.1:25389-39565 GCF_000277835.1 Geospiza fortis | reverse complement strand
CTCCCTGCCAGGGAGCAGCTGGGGAGCAGTTCCCAGCCAGACATCTGCGGTTACTTAATCACTGTACCCTTATCTCACTGAAATTATGGATTATTAATAAAAAAACCCTGCCTCAGCACAGGCAGGTCATGTAACTGCTAGTCAGGGTTTGGGATGAGGAAGCAGTGGCTGACACAGGCTCGCAGAGGGGTTTATCCAACCACAAAGCCCAGGCTGAGCTTGGGAAGCCGCAGGGTTTGATAAAGCATGGCAGTGCCAGGTCTCAGCACAGCCAGGTGAGGGCTGCACACGGAGCTGTGGATTTACCAAGTGCAGGGAAGTTGGGAGATGGCCAAACCTCTGCCAGCCAGAGCTGGGAGCAAGGGGAGGATTGCGCCAGGCTCCTGGACCATCCCTGCTCCACCCGCTGTGTGTCATCCCCTCCCGTGCCAGCTCCAGCTCCCTCCGTGCAGTGCCTGGCACCGGAAGAGGTGAGGCAAGGCACACTCAGCCCGCAGGGCACCCCCTGCCTGTATTTACATGCTCCAAGGGCCATTCTTGCAAGTTCTTGCTCCCTTTCTTGGCCTGAGTGTGTTGGGAACGGGGTGGGAGGACAAAGGGACGCAGCAGGCCCCAGGCAGGCTGCTCCCACGTTGGCACCACTTCCAGGTGTGTCTGAGCTTCCCTCGTGGGTCAGTTTGCTGTGCTGCTCCCGAGGGGTGCTGGTGGTGCTTCTACAGAGGCAGGGACTGTCACTCCAGGCTCTGCAGTGTCACAGGACTGCAGCCGACAGCCCCGGTGCAAAGAAGGTGACGTTCCTGTCCTGGATCTTGTACTGGTAGATCTGGACCAGATCCTGCTCCGCCGCCTGCCGCAAGGACAATCTCTTGATTATTTTAATCTGCAAAGGGAAAGGAATAGGAACATTGTCCCTTTGGCTGCCCAGAGCAGCCTTGCCCCCAGTGCCTCTGGCTGGCCTGCAGGGAAGGGGAGTCACTGACAAATAATCCATCAGCAGCTGCCTGTCCCTGTGCCTTTGGTGGCAGGCCCTGATGAGGGATCACACAAGTGTCAGCATGCTCCTAGCCCTGCAGAGATCACCACAGGCCAGGCTCAGACACATCATTAGGGGAAACTTCCCAGGAGTTTTCCCTCACCCCGGGCTGGGAGAAGCCTGCGCTGCAGCTGCTGTAGAAACCCTGGAAAGCTTCCAGAGGTGGGGAGTCCCAGGTGGCAGGATGTCCCTGAATATCCCTGCAGAAGCAGTGACAGCTGGGTGCTCCAGCAGATCCTGGTGCCCACAGGATTACCCTTAACCACACTGCAGCCTGGGCTGTCTCCCAGAACCCCGGGGCCTGCGGTGCTGTAGGTGACAGGGACACGTGCCAGCTGTCCATGCTGCTGTGCCTCACCTGCCCGTGAACATCCTTGCAGAAGCCGGTGGCCAGCCCCTGTGCCCACAGGATGAGGTCGCTGTGATGGCACAGGGAGTTCACAACCAGTTCATTCTCCTCATCCTCTGAATCCTCGTTGCTGTGAACCAGCACCACGATGTTCCCCTGCAACGGGAGCAGCAGGCACGGATGAGCCCCTGGCTGGGCCTAATCCTTTGGGGGAAGGATGGGAGGGTGGCAACAGGAGCTTTCACAAACATCCCATCTAAGCTCCAGCTTGGTCTGAATTCCACTGGGAAATTCCCAGCCAGAATCCCCCCATACCCTGGCTGATCCCCAGTGAGGGCAGCAGATGAGGGGGGATTCTGCCCCTCTGCCCCACCCAGGTGAGACCCCCCTGCAGAGCTGCCTCCAGCTCTGGGCCCAAACCAGAGGTGTCCCTGCCCACAGCACACATGATCTTTATGGTCCCTTCCAAGACAGGCCATTCTGTGACATACAAACACTGAAGAGCTCACTGTACATTGTGTACACACACACATATATGTAACATGCAATCTAAAAATACCTCCAGCCTCTGAGAGGAGACAGTGGCTGAACCAGTCTGTCAGGCTGAGCAGATGGCACTGACTGAATTCAGAGCAGGTAAATAAAGAGGTGGCCAAAGGGCTGCAGCAATGCTCACACCCTCACAGCTCTGACAGGGAGCAAACACCTCCCCAACACACCGACTCTATTAACAGCCACCCCAAGAGACTCTGCCTCAGCCATGCAAGTCACCAGTGACTTAAAATAACATGAATTCTCAATCAATTAAAATGTACTTTAAGGCTTCAGAACACCTCAGACAGAAATAGCAAAGTGTTAGCGTGGTTGATCATCTTTTTTAGCTCTTTGGAGGTAAATACTCTCTGCAAGCAGCTCATCCCTGTCAGCACATACAGCCCAACACCATGTACTGTGTGAAGTGCAGGGTGACAGCACCCAGCACCATAGGCTCATTCTTCACTCCTGCAGGGAAGTGCCCAGGGAGGGGACGCTGCCTGTGATGGCACAGCTTGGATGTGACTGTGAGCACTCCTGGCTGTGGTGCTCTCAGGAGTCCCCACATCTCTGTAGATCATCATCCCACCTTGGGGACCAGCCACACTGGAGGGTGGTGGGAGTAGGGGCTGGTGTGCCCCCGAAGGGACCCTTCATTTCTGTCCCCTGTGAGACTCACCAGCCCCTCACAGACTCGTTTCCACCCCTGCCCTCCCACGCAGGGGTGTGAGTCAGGATCTCTGGAGAGCCAGGAGCTCCAAAAACCACCATTTTACATCTCAAATCCCTGTTCGTACATCAGAGACACACAGCACCCTTCTCTGGGCAGCATCTCACAGGAATCCAGCTGAACAGGAGCCTGCACAGGTACTCAGGGACCCACACAACTCCCAAGAGTGGCTCCAGAGCAATGACCTGAACTCCTTGGACAGCCACAGCCTTTCAGAAACCTCACTATGGTCAGAAGGAAAGAGCAGACAAAGCCAGGCTTTGCTCTGGAGGCTGTGCACAGGCAGAGCCCAGGGCAGCAGTACCTTCAGCTGGCAGCACACACACACACGGCAGTAGTGGATGAAGTCCAGCACGGCCACCGGGGCAGCCCCCAGGCTCAGCAGGACACTGAGGTCATCCACCAGCAGCACGGGGCCCTTCCAGGAATCACCAGCAGTGGCACTCAGGGACACGCGGACAAACTCAAACAGGGCTCGCAGGTCACAGCTGCTCCCGCTGCAAGACATGAGGGACGTGTCAGGGGCTTGGCACCGCGTGTCCCCCTCCTCCCCCACTGACCCACAGTGGGGATCGCCTGCCTGTCCCCTCCCTGCTGTCCCCACTGCTGTGACAGCCAGCTCCCCACTGCCCTTCAGCCCCTGCTCCTCCTTCATGCCTGTGTGTAGTGAAACCCTCCTGCCCTGCTCCAGGGGTCGTGGAATGGTTGGGGTGGGAAGGAAACTCAAAGCCCATCCAGTGCCACCTCTCTGCCATGGCACAGACACCTTCCACTATCCCAGGCTGCTCCAAGCTCAGTCCAACATGGCCTGGGACACTGCTGGGGAAGTGTCTGGCCTCTGCTGAGCTTCCCAGGGAACAGGGAGAAAATGACATGGGAATAAACCCAAAAGCCAGCATGGATAAAGCAGCACTGCTCCCTTGGATAAGAATAAAACTCAAAATAATGAAAGAAGGGAATAAAACCACTTGGCTGGGGTTTCATTTCACACAAACCTGTGGAGTGCTGAAATAAATGTTGTTCTAGACCTGTGACATGCTTGGCAATGAGGCTGGGGGTGGAAGTTCCCCTAAAATTCTGGAAAGGAGGACAGAATCCCCCATGAGCAGCAGCGAGGGACAGGCCAGGACACTTAGAGGGATGTGCACAATGCTGATGTTTCCCTTCCCTTGGTGTCCAGCTGAGTCCTTGGGCCTTGGAGGAGAGCACAAAGGGCAGCAGGAGCCGGTCCTGGACCTTGGGTGGTGCCCTTGGTGGCAGCAGATGTGAGGGGGAACACTCCATGCTCAGGCTCACCTCAGAAACTGCAGAGGACTGGGCTGTCCTGGCTGCTCCTCCTCCCCAAACAGGAGGTCAAGGCAGGACTTGAGGCCCTCCAGGAAGACAAGCTGTCCCCGCTCCTTGGCAGCTGCCAGACTGACTCCCTGCAGAGAGGAAAACTTTGGGTTTCAGAGGGAACGCTTACGGAAAATGGTGCACACAGAACCACATGGGTCGACAGCCAAATTTTCATTCTTGTTTGAATCAAATCTTATCTAAATGTGCTGATAAAGTCAGTGCTTCAGGGATGAAATGGGCACTTCTGTTACAGCCACTGGTGGCATATTCACTCTTCTGTACTTTGACAGAATATAACAAAAACACACTGTGATCTGGGCTCAAACCTGGAATTCCTTCTGCAAAGCCAGCTTGGTGTGCAGAGGCAGGGAGAGAATGGGCCAGGCTTCTCCAAGGGCCTGCTGTGAGCAATCCCTTCACCTCCCTCCCTGGGAGGTGAAAGCTTTTGTTTGTCACTATCTCCAGATCTGTGGCAATAAGGGCTCCTGGCACAGCCCACGCAGCTGAGCCTGGCACGGCCTGGATCTGGAGAGCGCCGTGGGCTTGGCATCCCCACATTGCACAACACCTGGAGAGAGCAGCCAGGGCTCTCACAGCCAGGGCTCCCACAGCCAGGAATCCCACGGGAAGCAGCCCTGGCTCCACCAGCAGGAGGAGGAGGACCACGACAAACGCCTGGGGCTGCAGCTCAGACTCAAGCTCAGCTGGCTCACAGCCCTGCCTGGTGGTGAGGCCAATGGAGAGCCACGTGCTGGGAACTGCCAGCTCCAACGGAGACATCCACAGCTGCAGCAGACATGGAGAAGGCTCAGCTGGAGATCACACAATTCTAGAAAGGTTTGGGTTGGAGGGATGTTTAAAGGTCATCCAGTTCCATCCCCCTGCAGGGACACCTTCCACTGGACTAGGCTGCTCCAAGGCCTGTCAAGGGCTGAAGGATCTGGGGGTTCAGCCTGGACAAGAGGAGGCTCTGAGGGGACCTTCTCACTCTCCACAGTTTATTCTCAAAAAGGGTGGTCAGGCACTGGAAGTGGCTGCCCAGAGCAGTGGAGGAGTCACCATCCCTGGGGGGATTTAAAAGCCCTGTGGATGTGGCACTTGGGTTAGAGGAAGCCCTGGCAGTGCCGGGGGACAGGCGGACACAATGATCCTTGAGGGCTTTCCAACCTCAATGATTCCATGACCATGTGCAGTACAATTATTTCCTGGAGGATTTGACTAGGTGACCTTTTCAGGTGTCTTCCAACCCAAACCATTCCATGATTATCTTCCCAGGCTCAATTTTGCAGCACTATAACTTTGTAACATGGATATTAAGAATAATCTAAGGCCTGACTGAACTCCATCTGCTGGCATCTGCTCCCTGCTTTAAATGGAAGCTGCTTGGACTCCCGATCCTGGGAATCCTGCTGCCTTAGAACTCTTCCTCTATTTTCCTTCTACTCAGCTGGGAAGGAACATATGCCTGAATGCTCACTCCCTCTTCAGAGTCCCCCTATCAAGGAATAGATTTTTTTGGGCACTACCCCTCAGTAACAGCTTCAGAAATAGCAGCATTATTGGGCAATCCTGAGCACACACGATGGAAAACTTCCTAGGCAAGGACAGAAGCACCTTTATGTGGCAGGTGAGGAGCAGGGAACAGCCAGCAAATAAATACCTGCCATGCCATAAGGAAGGACTGGGCTGCACAGCAGCCTCACATACCTCATTCCCTCAGGGATTTCTGCAGCCCATAGACTGGGAACCTGCTGAAAGGCTGTGACTGAATTCACTATTAATATCAATAATTCAGCAACTGATTTTACCTTTGCTTCAGCCATTTCTTCCTGCACACACAAAGTCTCTGTACCTCAGATCTGCAAGAAAAGTGTCCCCCACTTCAGAAGGGAACTCAGTGCTGTGACACCAGGGCCTGCCTGGGTGACAGAGAACGGCCACAGCAGCCAGGGACAGGGTGCCTGTGTGCCAGACCAAGAATTCAGCCCCCTCAGTGCCATGCCATGGACCCAGCAAGTCCAGCTTCATTTTCCAGCAGAGGAACAGGTTCCAGAGAACTCACCCACTGCAGTCACCTGCCACAGCAAACCTCTGCCTGTCCCCTGCTGGCAGCCCACCCAGTGTGACCTCTGGAAGCAGCACGGGAAGCATCAGACAGCTTGTGAAAGTGGGATAAGTGCTCAAAATGGCCAGTGGCACCTTCCTGAGTGCACAGCCAGGACTGATATCCCCAGAGCAGAGCCAGGGCAGTGCCCAGCACCCAGACAGCCTGAAAGCTTTCCCTGTGAGCCAGCATCCCACTCCATTACCCTGGAGCACAGGACATTATCTCTGGCACGCTGCCAGCCATCGACCCAGGCCAGGAATGCTCCTGCAGCAGCAGCTCAGCTCTCCTGTCCCTGTGGGGAGCTGCTGGAGCCTGGTGTCCCCGGGCTGCCAGCAGTGACAGCCCCTCAGAGCAGAGCTGCTGCTCACCACTGGCCATTCCACACGGGAAAGGGAAATGTCTGAGGGACAGAAGGAATGGAGTGTGCAAAGCAGGGGGAATGAGCTCATCAGCAAACACAGCTGTGGGACAAAGTGGGGCCATCAGTGATCAGGCCACACCATGTCCTCCAAGCTGTGAGCTCAGAGCAGGGGACAGGAGATGACCATCAAATGGGGACAAATCTGGTTTTCCTGTAAAACGAAACAAACTTTGTACAAGTGAGGGTGGGAACACCAACCTGGCAGGGTGCCCTGCTGCTGTTTGTCCTGATATAGCCCTGTGTGTCCTCTGCAAGGTCAGGGCCAATAACACTGCCAGTGCCTTAAAATGAAGTATGGGTCCTCAGGGAAAGAGGCCACAGGCACAAAAAAAGCCAGGGAAGTTTTTTCTTGCAAGCAAACATCATCCCTGCACTTAGCTAACACATAAGGAAGTGGCTTGGGACTTGTAACACCTGGCAATCTGGGAAAGCAGCAAGTCCCTGGAAGCATCACTTCAGCTGTGTATAAATATTCACTTTACCACCACACACAAGTGGCGCTACAAGTGTCACTGTACAATCCACCCTGGCTCCAGGAGCCTCCCGCTGGGGCTGGGACTACCCTGCTCCCAACAGAAACTGGGGCACGGTTCAGTTCTGAAGCTCTTCCAAGCGCAGGCTCTCCTAAGGGCATAATCACAGTCACAGAATCACTGAGGCTGGAAAAGTCCCCTGAACCCATCCAGCCCAGCCATTCCCTCAGCACTGCCAAGGCCACCACCAACCCAAGTCCCCAAATGCAACATCCACAGGGTTTTCAAATCCCTTCACCAATGGGGACTCCACCATGGCCCTGGGCAGCTGGGCCAGGGCCAGATCACCCTTCTAGGGAAGGAATTTTCCCAATATCCAACCTGAACCTCCCCTGGCAACCCTTGAGGTCCCTGCTCCCTGGGAGCAGAGCCCAACCTCCCCGGCTGTGCCCTCCTGGCAGGAGCTGTGCAGAGCCACAAGGCCCCCCTGAGCCTCCTTTGCTCCAGGCTGAGCCCCTTCCCAGCTCCCTCAGCCTCTCCTGGGGCTCCAGCCCCTTCCCCATCTCCATTCCCTGGACACACTGTTCCTGTACCCGGGGATCACAAATCTGCCCCCAGGACTGGAGGTGCCTCAGCAGTGCCAGCACAGGGGATGGGCACTGCCCTGGGCCTGTGGCCACACTATTACTGCTCTCCAGTAAAGATCTACAGCAGCCAGCTCTCAACCAAATTTAAGAGTGAAACTACCCTGCCGAGAACCACCTTTTCTGAGCCTGACATGTTCATCTGCGCAAAGAAGGATTAAAGCAAAGAGAAGATGTGATGGAAACTTGGATATAAATAACGGATGCTGCGACCTCCAGCTCCTCAGAGCTTGGGAGGAATTCACAGCAAGGACCACAGGGGCACCTATGAAGCCGCAAGGCAGGAGTGACTCAGAGCTGAAAGCAGCTCAGCGCCTCTCTGAGCTGTGCTTATCACCTCCTTTGTGGCAGCCACCTTTTGTTCGACTATCAGACAGCAAATCGCCCCCATTTGCATCGCACGTGTGCTCCAGCTAATCCTCCTGTTCTCTCCCTCCTCAGCCTGCCAGCCAGGGAGATGTCAGCAGCTCCCATTAAGTGTACACCGGGAAATCTCGGCATTAGGAAACACCCTGACTTCAGGAGCAGGCAGGGATCCCGTATTTAACTGCTGGATTTCCTCCCCACAGCGGCTCCTGTGCCCCATTTCCTGCCCCACTCAGCAAGTTCCCTCCACGATTTCCTCCTCTCTGCACCACGAAGGCCAGGACAGCTCTGTGCTCGAGGGGGGTGTTTTGTTCAGCCAGGGGAATCACACCTTGAGTTACAGCTCCGTGGGGGAACACCGTGTTTGTTGTGCACCCCGGGCCGCTGATCTCCTTTCAAAAGGTAAAACCTGAGCAGTACATAAAATACAGGCGTTTAGCAGCACCATGTTTACAGTGGGGAATACAGTACCTGGTTCCCCAGCACCTGGGAGTCTGGATGAGCAGCAGTGCTGCTGGGATTCACAGCAGAACCAGAGGGAGGAGCAGTGCAAGCCCTCATCCCTTCAGCCCTGGAAGGTCACCTGCACTTCCCACCTGGAGCATTTCACCTTGCAGTGTTGTACAAAGAGCTGAGTGAAGCAGTTTGGAGCTCAGACAATATGCTGACATGCAGAATTACCCTGCCTGCTTTGTCTCTGTTTCCTCATTTCAGAGTACACATAATCCTTGTCCAACTCAGCATGGGAAGGAAATCCCTAGGAACTTACCTGTGGCTCCTCACAGGGCTCAGAGGGATGGCTCAGCCCAAGCCAGACACACAGGTGTCCTTGTGACTCAACCCTCCATCCCAACAGGAACCAGAGGACAGGGCACAAAGTCACCTCAGGAGCCCCTGCAGGGGTGCAGGGGTCCTGGGAACACTGACACCACAGCATTTTCCTCTCCAGGGGATTAAGGAACCTCCATCTACCAGTCTGTGCCTGTTCTGGGGAGCACTGATCCCCAGCAAACACTTCCAAGCACAAAGCAAGCAGCTGTCCAGCCCTTGGCAGGGCACAGCCCATGGGGCACCTCACAGCCAGGTCTTTGCCCCAAAGTGCTCTTTACCACAGGAGCACCAATCCTGACTGTCCCCATCAAGACATGGAAACATTTGCTCACACACAGTTCCTGCTCCCCATTCCTATTCCTTCCCACCCAAGAGAAACTACCTGGACCCATAGTAATGAACCCATGCCAAGAGACTCACCAGCTTCTGTGCCACGATGCTGTAGTGGCTGAAGGACTGGAGCAGGGCCACAAAGCAAACCTTGCAGCCAGCTGGGGAGGCACAAAAGCACACATTAGAAGTTCCACTGTGCAGCTGACATTATCAAAGCTCATAAATCACAGCAGCCAGGCCACAGATCTGTCTGGAAGGACCTTCAAGTGATGCAGGTCTAGACAAACTCTACTTTGCTTTCAGTTTTCACCCTTCTAGAGGATATCTGCATTAGTGAAAATGTTGGTTTAAAAAGAGAGGAAAAGAAGGAAAAAGATGACTTTAAAAAGTGTAAGGCCCATTTTCTGCCTCGTGCCAGGCCAGCCTGGGACCTCCTGACCCTGTTTGATGGTGTGACAGTAAGAAGGCCAAGGGCCAGCTGTGACACTGAACTACTGAAACCACAGACATGACAAAAATTCCCATTTTGGCTCTCACAGGGCAAGTGACCTTGACTGGAAAAACAGAGAACTGGGCATTGTGTCAGACACCTAAATAAAAAGTGATTTTGGAACACAGTTTGGCTATGAACATAACCATGTTTGTTGGACGTGGATTTCAAGTCGAACAAGTCAATGGCCCCAGATGAACCTTCAGATCTCCCAAAGGTTTTGGGCACCAAGAGGACAACATGGGGGTGCTGCAAACAGGTCCTGGGCTGGAGGGGGGCAGGTGACAGCCAGCACACCAATTCCCAGGGCACTGCTGTGGGGCAGCACCAATGCCCAGGGCACCGCTGTGGGGCAGGACATCAGCAGAGCCTGAGGCAGTGCCTGGCAGGTCTCTGAATCATTTACAGTTGGAGGAGTCCCTGAGTCCAGTGCCTGCTCTGCAGGGGCCAGGAGGTTACTCACAGGGGAAACTGCTCCCACAAAAGTAATTAGACACCTTGCCAGGCTCTGTTTGTTTCTTGACTCACTCTGAGCTTATCTGTTGTTAATTGGTCCTGATATGTGTAATTATATCATAAAAATGGAAGCAGTGAGGGAATTGCAGTGAACATCTCCCTGTCAGAGCCTGTGAGATTTACAACCATTGCCACAATCCATGATGAAACAAGGTGCAGAATTATGGGATGTACCCAAGGATACAGAGGAGTCCCAAGAACAAGTCAGGACTAGGACCCATAAATCCCAACCCCAAACTCTGGGTTTATCTGAGGATAATCACACTCTGCAGATCTGCCCTCTGCTCATGGAGCAATCCTGAGGAAACCTCTGGGGTGTGCCTGCCTCAGAGACTGCTGCTGCTGCTGACCCACCTCTGAGGTAGAAGGAGAGGAAGTGGTGCACCAGGAAGCTGCCATCTGTCCGGGTGTCTCGCAGCAGGGTGAATTTACCCTGGAAAAGAAGCAGCAAAATAACAGAGTAAGGTGAAGGCACAAACTGCTCTTAGTAGACAAGATGTTGGTCCAAGCTGCAGGAATTCTGCAGGTGCTACTCAGAGGAAGAAGTGGACAAGCAGAGCTCCAGCTGCCTGTTTACAAAGGGAAGCCAGCACTTCCTCTGACACAGCCCATGGGGAGGCATCTGAACCACAGCATCACTAAGGGTGGAAAAGCCCTCTGAGCCCACCAAGCCCAACCATGAACCCAGCTCAACCCTTAGCCCTGCCAAGCTCACCACTGAACCATGTCCCCGTATGTCCCAGCTAAAAACCCTTGTGCTCAACTGTGAGCCCAGCTGGACCCCCAGGTCTGTGCCCTGCAGGTGCCACCCTCTCCCCTGGATGTGCAGCACGGTGCTCCCAGTGCCGCCACAGCCAGAGCCTCTGGTGCTGGACACCACCCAGGGGGTTCTGGGCAGTTTCCACCTCCCAGCCTTGTGCCCCTCTCCCCCAATTCACTGGCATCTTTCTTCTCCCACTGGCAGGGAAACAACAGCCACTCACTCACTGCATTCCCAGCCCATTCTCCCTGTGCCACAGCCAGCATTGCCAGTGTTTCAAGTGTCAGCCCCCCTGGAGCTGCTGATCGTCCTGTGCTCAAACAGCCCTCCCTGTCCTCCCTTCCAGGTTTACTTCCACGTGCCACCTTCAGGGTAGAAAACCTTGTCAACAAAATTCTGTAGTGCAGCAAAGCTCTCAGCATAAGGTATAAACCCTGTTTTGATCAGGCAGGAAATTAATTCTGTTCATTAGTGCACACTCATTATCAGCCCCGGCCTCATCAAGGTGTTTGCTTCCATTAAAATCATAGGCAGGATGTTTCTTTAATCAATACAAATCATAGATGAGCTGCTTGGAAACACAAAGAACTTATCAAAGTGGGAGGTTTTTCTTCTCCCAGGAACAGAAGAAGCCTTTCACAGCAATGAGCCATCTCCACACAGGCAATTCCCCAGCCATCCATCAGAACAAACTCCCCCGGTGCCTAAAGCCTAAAGCGGAGTGACTGGAACAGCAAACATTGAACATGACTGCAGGGAATGCAGAGCAGAGGCCAGGGCAGGGAAGCTGATCTCCCTCAGCCAGAGTGAGAGCTCTTCCCCCCAGAAAGGGTTTTGCCTCAATGGCATAACACACTGCAGTGACAGGGACACCGCCCCAAGACATGCCCTCCATGGAGGAGACCTGTGCTCAAAGAGCACAAACCCAGACATTCAGGGTTTATCTTCTGCAACTCCAACCCCTCCTGCTCCCCTGTCCCCCACCAGAGCCCCGGGAAGAGCAGGCTGAGCGCTCCCTGCGTGCCCTCCGTGCCAGCACCAGCTGGCTCCTAAGGCTGCACTGGCACCGTGGGGTTTGTCACTCTGAGCACACAGCACCATTCCAAAGGCAAAGCCTTCCTGTAGCACCTTCCCCATGGACCCCAGCCCCTTCTGCCCATGCTCTGCCCTCACGCTCTCAACACCTGCAGGCTATGAGGGAGAGGCTGCAGCTACTTGTCAGGGACTGCAGAATGCCTCGGCGGGGCACAGCGGGTGTCACAAGCCCAGGGTGACACAGCAGGCACACCCACAGGCACAGCCACACCGGCAGCAGCTCCCTGCACCCTGCAGCCCCGCGGGGACAGCTCCTGTCAGCTCGGGAAGTGGCAGGGCCCAGCTGTGGAGCTGCGGAAATGGGGATGGTAGCGCAGGGAAGGCCAGGCCAGCAGAGGGCTGACACTGTCACACAGCGGGACTCGGGCCCGGCTGGGTATCCCAGCACACTGCAGGGACTGGCTCGGCACAGGGAACACTGAGGGGGACCTGCACACGCACTACTCATCATTTACCCCCAGATTTAGTATCGGGAGCATTGCAGGAGGTCATTCCCCACTCCAGGGAACACCGCTCCCTGGGCAGGCAGCCACCCTGGTGTGACACCCGGACAGAGCAGAACCCACAGCCTGTGATGGATGGGAACGCCCAACTCAACCCAAGGAATTCCTCACACAGACAAAGCCTTGCTCGGCTCCTGCTCTGGCTGCCAAGTCCAAACCCAGGATCTTGAGGCCAAATCTTGGAGTTTTGCTCTGTGGAATTTCCTGCTCACGTCAAGGTGAGCTCCTTGCCTCAGAACCAAGCTGGTGGATGCCCTCATTCCCGCTCATCCCACAGCTCCACCACCAAAGTGTCCTCCCCACAGCACAGAGCACAAACTCCACCAAGCACTTCTCCCTTAGTGTTTCACATGCATTAAAAACCCAACACCAACCCACAGGCACCACAGGGCTTTGGGACTTTGCACACTCAGACTATCCTTTACTAACACCTCCCCAGATCTGCTATGAGCTTCAAGGGCACCATCCCAAATTCCCCTCAGTACTGATTCCCCATCAGACCAGCACTGCCCCACGCCAGCCAGCCTGACAAGGAATGACCTCAGAAACACCTTCCAGATCAAGGAGAAACCTCCCCTATTCTCATCACAAGCTGGTAGTACAGCAAGGGGGGAAACTGGAGACAAAGGGGGAAACTCAGACTTATAAAATAAATTGTCACCCCAATTTGCTTTTGTTATAGAAGCTCATAACTATCAAGAAAAACATGGAGTAACGTGCAGCACACAGAAAATTTATTAATAATTACTGATGACACCGAGCTGGTGGTGTGGTCACACGGCAGAGGGAAGAGATGGGGCACCCAGAGGGACCTGGAGATGTTGATGGAGTGAGTCCATGGGAACCTCATGAGGTTCAACAAGGCCAAGTGCAAGGCGTTGCACCTGGGTCAGGACAATCCCCAGAATCAGCAAAGGCTGGGGGATGGATGGACAGATGGACAGAAAACAGATGAGATGCTCCAGGGCTGGAGCCAGGCTGGGAGTGCTGGGAATGTTCCCCTGGAGAGGAGAAGCTCCAGGGAGAGCTCAGAGCCCCTGGCAGGGCCTGGAGGGGCTCCAGGAGAGCTGGAGAGGGACTGGGGACAAGGGATGGAGGGACAGGACCCAGGGAATGGCTCCCACTGCCAGAGGGCAGGGCTGGGTGGGAGATTGGGAATTGCTCTTGTCAGGGTGGCAAGGCCCTAGAATAGAACCCCCAGAGCAACTGTGGCTGCCCCTGGATCCCTGGCAATGTCCCAGGCCAGGCTGGACAGGGCTTGGAGCAGCCTGGGATGGAGGAAAATGTCCCTGCACAGGACAGGAGGCAGGACCGGATGAGCTCTGAGGCTCCTTCCAGCCCAAACCACTCTGGGGTTCCATGACTGACATTTCACCTGCACAGCTCTCACAGACAGCGAGGCTGTTTAGGTCCTGCGTGACTTCATTAACACAAAACCTCCCTGGAAAAGCTACATTAATTAATTTAGTGCCCTAAATGACAAGTATCTCTAGAACAGCTCCCCGGTCCGGAGCAGTGTCCGCCAGCGGGTTTAACGCCCAGTTCTGTGTTTATTCCCCGCACGGGAGCACGGACACACCGCAGGAGCAGAGCTCGGCCGCTGCTCAGTCGGAGCCGGAGCCGTGAGGGGCGGCAGGGAGCCCGGCACGGCGA
>NW_005054724.1:22185-25258 GCF_000277835.1 Geospiza fortis | reverse complement strand
GGATCGGCAATTAACAGGGCTGGATCGCTAATTAGCTAATGCACGGGGCTGGATCGCTAATTAGCTACTGCACGGGGCTGGATCGGCAATTAACGGGGCTGGGCCCGCGTCCCATCGTCAATTAAAGTGGCTGGACCTTCACCCATGTGGTTAATTAAAGTGCTAAATGGGACTGGATCCCCATTCCATCATTAATTCATGGGGCTGGATCCTCATCCCATCATAATTAACGGGGCTAGATGCTCCTCCCATCATTTATTCATGGGGCTGGATCCCCATCCCATCGTTAGTTCATGGGGCTGGATCATCATCCCATCATAATTAACAGGGCTGGAGACACATCCCACCATTAATTCAGGGGGCTGGATCCCCATCCCATCATATTAACGGGACTGGATCCCCATTCCCATAATAATTAATGGGGCTGGATCCCTGTTCCCATAATAATTAATGGGACTGGCTCCCCGTTCCCATATTAATTAATGCAATTAACGGGGCTGGATCGCTAATTAGCTAATGCACGGGGCTGGATCGGCAATTAACGGGGCTGGATCGCTAATTAGCTAATGCACGGGGCTGGATCGGCAATTAACGGGGCTGGATCGCCAATTAGCTACTGCACGGGGCTGGATCGGCAATTAACGGGGCTGGATCGCTAATTAGCTACTGCACGGGGCTGGATCGGCAATTAACAGGGCTGGATCGCTAATTAGCTACTGCACGGGGCTGGATCGGCAGTTAACGGGGCTGGATCGCTAATTAGCTACTGCACGGGGCTGGATCGGCAATTAACAGGGCTGGATCGCTAATTAGCTACTGCACGGGGCTGGATCGGCAGTTAACGGGGCTGGATCGCTAATTAGCTACTGCACGGGGCTGGATCGGCAATTAACGGGGCTGGGCCCGCGTCCCATCGTCAATTAAAGTGGCTGGACCTTCACCCATGTGGTTAATTAAAGTGCTAAATGGGACTGGATCCCCATTCCATCATTAATTCATGGGGCTGGATCCTCATCCCATCATAATTAACGGGGCTAGATGCTCCTCCCATCATTTATTCATGGGGCTGGATCCCCATCCCATCGTAATTAATGGGGCTGGATCCCCATCCCATCGTTAGTTCATGGGGCTGGATCATCATCCCATCATAATTAACAGGGCTGGAGACACATCCCACCATTAATTTAGGGGGCTGGATCCCCATCCCATCATATTAACGGGACTGGATCCCCATTCCCATAATAATACCCTGGGGCTGGCTCCCCATCCCATAATAATCAATGGGGCTGGCTCCCCATCCCATAATAATCAATGGGGTGGCTCCCCATGCCGCTGTTCCCAGAGGCACACCCTGGCGCTGGCTCCCCGTTCCCAGCAGCAGGGCTGGCCCAGCTGCCTTGGTGGCACTGGTCACCCCGAGCCCTGCTCACAGAGCGCCACCTGCCCCTTTCCAAACCCCCGCGTGGCACATTTAATCCGTCAGGGACGCTTTGGGACACGGGGGATTTGTGAGGGGTCTGTTACTCTCTCGCTGTTTCCTGTTTCCCTATCAGCACATTTGGGAAGTGCTGAACATGCTAAAAATGATCTGCAGTAACAGCAAATTTACAGCCCGTAACCACCAAAATCCACATTCTCTGGTGTCATTTTTTGTCCCCCAGCCCGAATTTGAGTTTTCTGGCACTTAATTCACCTTTCCATTCGCTCCAGCAAAGCTTTTGTAACCTTTTATCATAAGTTTCATCATGGAAACAAGGATTGCCCTGCTGAGAGATGTGCTGGAGCTCGAGAGGATTCTGGAGCCAGGGATGTGCCAGGGGGATGGAGAGAGGATTCTGGAGCCTGGGATGTGCCAGGGAGCTGGAGAGAGGATTCTGGAGCCTGGGATGTGCCAGGGAGCTGGAGAGAGGATTCTGGAGCCTGGGATGTGCCAGGGAGCTGGAGAGAGGATTCTGGAGCCTGGGATGTGCCAGGGAGCTGGAGAGAGGATTCTGGAGCCTGGGATGTGCCAGGGAGCTGGAGAGAGGATTCTGGAGCCTGGGATGTGCCAGGGAGCTGGAGAGAGGATTCTGGAGCCTGGGATGTGCCAGGGAGCTGGAGAGAGGATTCTGGAGCCTGGGATGTGCCAGGGAGCTGGAGAGAGGATTCTGGAGCCTGGGATGTGCCAGGGAGCTGGAGAGAGGATTCTGGAGCCTGGGATGTGCCAGGGAGCTGGAGAGAGGATTCTGGAGCCTGGGATGTGCCAGGGAGCTGGAGAGAGGATTCTGGAGCCTGGGATGTGCCAGGGAGCTGGAGAGAGGATTCTGGAGCCTGGGATGTGCCAGGGAGCTGGAGAGAGGATTCTGGAGCCTGGGATGTGCCAGGGAGCTGGAGAGAGGATTCTGGAGCCTGGGATGTGCCAGGGAGCTGGAGAGAGGATTCTGGAGCCTGGGATGTGCCAGGGAGCTGGAGAGAGGATTCTGGAGCCCGGGACGTGCTGAGGCGCGGCTGGAGGCCGGGATGCTGCGCTGTGAGCATTAGGGGGCATCCCACGATGGGAGAAGAGCACGGAACGAGGCACGGAGGCGCTGCCCGGGTTCATTCAGCCCCTCGGAGCATCGCTGCTGGGGGACTCCGTGGGGTTGGCACCGGGGTTCCCTGGGAGAAGGGGACAGGCCTGTGGAAAGCAGGGCTGTGGCCATCTGGGGAAGCCCCTGAGCTGCAGATTCCTGGGAAGAGAGCAGTGGGAACACGAGAGCTGCTCCCTCACCTTCCCACAGAACGATTCCTGGAGGGAAGATGGGCAGTGTGAGGGTTTGGCTGAGGCACTGCGGCCGTTCTCCCGCCCTCATTCCCGATGTTTGTGTGTGTGTTCCCTTTAAAATTCCCCATCCTGCTCTCCCGCCCTGCTCGGGGTCCCTGGTGTGCCCCAGACCCCTCTGGAGGAGCTGCCTCTCTGCTTCCCTTCGGTGCCTTCTGTCCTGCAGAGGCCGGGGCTGGAAGCTTCTGTAGGAGCCCAGATCAAAGCTTTGCTTTGGTTCCCGCAGCCTTCCAGGGGCTGGAGCCCCGCTCGGGTCCCGGCAGCGCAGGAGCC